>NW_020538972.1:0-51943 GCF_003426905.1 Ctenocephalides felis
ATTGAAGACAAATTGAAACGTTCGGGATTATTTTTTATAAACGATAAAGTAATGAGCAAAAATATACTGGGAAACGGGAAGGATACTATGTTCACGAAAAATGTTTTTACAAGAAGATAAAGAACTAATAGAAAAAAATTATTCTCAAGCTCTTTTTTGAAGTTTGAAAATGCGGTAAGAGATGGAGAGAACCCCAAAACTGGATTCCATATGCGATGTGTGAGGTAAAAAATTGGAATAGTAATTGAGAGAAGACAATAGGATCAACACTACATGAATTTTTAAGTACATTCAAAGATATGTTCAAACAACTTATGAGCAGAACAAGATGATCCTCAACATGCTTACCCTTACTAGCTAAAAAATGATTAACCTGTTACGCATTGCCGAATGGAATGCCAACGGTATTCTAAACCAGGCATCGGCAACCTACGGCACGCGTGCCAGGCTTGGCACGCGAAGGGATTCTGAATGGCACGCTACAAAGGAAATTAGGAAAATCGCAAATATATCGAGACGAAGTGATTTTTAAATAAGAGAAAATGTTGAAAATAAGAGAGAAAGTTTGATTATAATGTGGTTCGCTAATTTCATGAAAATCTGCGCGAAGGTTGATTGAGACCGCATTCGGAGTAAAAGGGATGAAACATGTGCAGTGCCGAGTAGTTATCGAAGCGGCCTTCACGAAGCTGAATGTTGGAGTATCACTCGCCCCCCTCTTTCTCGTTTATCAACTGCGAGTGCTGCGCACCATTTGGCACCATTTGCTTGTGTGCTTGTGCGGTGGGCTTAAACTTGCGCAGTTAAACTTGCATTTCGTTTGGTCGCTACTTTTCGTTCTTACTTTTTTTGTGAAGACTTGTATCTTATTGATTTTATATTTGTTATAATTCATTCGTATTTAATCAAATGGAGAGTAAGAAACAAAAATTAGATGTTCGCGGTTTTCAAGACTGTTGGACGAATGAATATGGATTATACAAACAAAGGATCGTGCTGTATGTGCGATATGCCGCGAAAGTGTAGTATGCCGCACGTCAAGTGTACAAAGACATTTCCAAACCAAACATCAGTCCACATTTAATAGCAACGATGAGAAATGTGAAACTATAAAGAAAGCTGTTTCTTGTTATAAGAAACAAATAACTTTTTTTTGTGGAATGACTGGAACGAAGGCTAAAGCGACAGAATGCAGCTTCGCAATTGCTCATTGCATAGCTGCCAAAGGCAAACCCTTTACAGATGGAGAAATATAAAGGAATTTTTTATAAAAAGTGCTGAAAAGTTGTTTAGCGATTTACCTAACCAACAAACCATATTATCCCGAATTCAAGAAAATACCGGCTTCTGCGCGAACAATTGAAAGAAGAATAACTGAAATGGCAGACAATGTAACAACAAAAACAGAATGCTGGATTACAAGAAGCTGTTTCATTTAGTGTTGCTGTTGATGAAAGTACCGACGTAAATGATATTGCGCGGCTTGCAGTATTTGCACGGTATTGTGATAAAGATCAAGTTTATGAAGAATTGTGTACTTTGATTCCTCTGTCTGGGACAACTAAGGGGGAGGATATTCTTTCTTCATTCATAAGTTATTTTGACAGCAAGAACATTAATGTCAAAAAAATATTTTCTGTAACTACTGACGGCGCAGCTGCAATGATTGGCAAAGATAGAGAGGATTTGTCAAACTTCTTGAAAATCATATTGGACATAAAATATTGAACTTCCATTGTATAATACACCAGGAAAGTTTAGTTGCCAAAATTTCGTCACAGCGCTTAATTCCTGTAATGAACACTGTTGTTAAAATAGTTAATTTTATAGTGTCTCGCTCTTCACTAACACACAGACAATTTAAATCCCTTTTAGAAGAAATGGAAAGTGAATATGTTGACCTTCCCTCATACAGCCATGTTCGTTGGCTTAGTCGAGGCAATGTCTTAAATAAGTTTGTGTCATGTCTGGAACCCATCAAAGTTTTTCTTAACAAAAAGGAACAACATTTCCCCAAATTGAACGATGAAGAATGGTTAGGCAAATTAATGTTTCTGACCGATGTAACAAATCATCTAAATGAACTAAACTTGAAATTGCAAGGAAAGCGCCAAACGGTGCTCGAATTATTTGAATATTGGACAGCATTTGCGTCAAAATTAAATATATTTTTACGTGATATTAACACGAGCACCTACAAATACTTCCCAAATGTGAGAGCGCTTGCAAATGAATCGACCGTAAACAACAATGAACTCAAAACCTACGTTGAAGCACTTAAAGATGAATTTTGCAAAAGATGCAAAGATTTTGAAGCTTATGTGCCTATATTTTCCTTCCTCATACAGCCAGATTTAGATTCATCAACAATACCGTTCGATTGTCCAATTTTCGAGTGGATGAATGTTGATAATTTCGAAATGGAAATTATCGAACTAACATCGTCAGAATTATGGAAAACAAAATTTAAAGAACTACGAAAAAATCTAGAAGATGACTCTATAGAAAAATCTACGGTCATATTAAATTGTTGGATGTCATTGCCGGAAAGATTTATTTGTTTAAAGAAAATTGCATGCGCTCTCCTTTCAGCTTTTGGTTCCACATATCTTTGTGAACAAATTTTTTCACACATGAAAAATATTTTGAGTTCACAAAGAAGTCGTTTAACAACTGAACATTCAGAATCATGTGTGAAATTAAAAGTAACAAATTATATCCCGAATATTGAATTGTTAAGCAAAAATGTACAGGGACAAGGTTCACATTAAAATTGTTTAGTTTATGTTAGAATTGTAGGTTATTTGTTAATAAATATGTTTAAAAGATAAATTTGGTTTTAATTCATCTTTCCTAGAACCTAATTATATATTTCAGAATCAGGGGCGTAACTACCGCCGTATCAGCCATATCAGCCCCAAGCCAGGGGGGCCCCCAACGTCCGTAAGCAAATATTAATAATAAAAAAAATATTTCACAAAAAGCGAATTAATCGTGAAAAATTTGTTCAGTGAAATTTAATTTCATTAAGAGAAATGTAAAATTATTGTTTTAAAGTGTATTTTTCCGGGCCATGGGGGCCCAACCTGCCCAAATATAAATAGAATCTTACGAATTTTTATCTTATTTTACAAATAATAAAAGTTAAAATAATCATGAAAACTTCCTTGCAACTAAATTTAATTTCGAATAAAACATGAGCGTGTAAAATGTAAAAATATAAAGAGAGTTGCGATTGCGATAGAATAGAAAACTAGCATTTTATTAAGTCATTTTGTGCAAATTAAAAAATTAAAATTAATTCAGCAGTTTGCTAAATGTCTCGAAAAATTATCAAAGGAATGGAGCGTAAACGACTGTTTTCAAAAACAAAAGGCAAAGTATAGCAACCCGTAATCTTGTTTCAAACTCAACATATACTATTGCTAAATACTCGTATACATATTAATTTCTGAAATTAAACAAAGATCAGAGACTTCGACTCAATTAGTATGTTCGAATAATTACAACTTGAGTAATTTAGCAAAAACACCTGTCTTCATGAAACTTTCGTCTAAATACAGTAAGATCATCTCTGTTAATTTTTATAACCAATTGTAAACACTCGAAAAATATGTCTAAAATATGAAATTCAATATTTATTATATCGCTGTCAAAATTCAATACTTTTGCTTAAAATTTTCCCGAAGTAATTTTTGCATACAATTTACCCAGTTTCAACCGCAAATGCTGAAAAAAGTTTTTCAAAAATAAAACTGATACAAAATTAGCTAATTAGTTGTAAGTCTTAGGAAACTTTGCTTGTATTTCCCGATATGTGTAAATAATCGACACAATCAATAAGAATTTAGATTTATTCCAAATTTTTTGATTTTTTAAAAGAAAAAGAGGTCCGGGGGATATAATCCGAACAGTTCTTGATTTTGAAACGAGGGCGAAAATTTTAGCACTCTTCTCCTAATTTCGAGAAATCGGCTCAGCCTATCGTTGTAAACAAACATTTTCTGGCAAAAAAATTTAAACATTTCTTTCAGGAAGTTAAATACTTCTATGATACACAAACAGCACTCAGATCATTATTGTTCATAGAAGCAGAAACTTTATCCCCAAAAAAATTTTGATACGGGGCCCGCCAATGCACGCTACGTCCTTGTTCAGAATTAAGGCGGCACTCTGAATCATATTGGTACAGTGGCTTGGCACACCACAGTTAAAAGGTTGCCGACCCCTGTTCTAAACCATCAAAATGAATTAAAAAACTTTCCTACATCTACAAATGATCGATATTCTGTTAATAAGTGAAACTCACCTGACTGATTCTTTATTCTTCAGAATTCCGTCTTATAACTTTTATTTCACCAATCATCCAGACCAAACTGCTCACGCTGGTACAGGTATACTGATAAAATCTTCGATCGAGCACTACGAATTACTAAAATTTCAACATAACGAAATACAAGCAACCACCATAAAAGTTAAGGGTTTCACACATGCAACTGATTTAACAGTTTCTGCAATTTATTGTCCCCCTAGGTATAATCTTAAATGTGAAGATTATGAAAAATTTTTCAGAACCTTAGGTACAAAATTCATTGTGGGTGGAGACTTCAATTCTAAAAACACGCTCTGGGGATCAAGATTAACCACAAGAAAAGGTAAAGAATTAGCAGCACTAATCCAGGAAAACAATTACTCTTTTATGTCAACAGGAAGTCCTACATACTGGCCTACAGACAAACAAAAAACACCTGACCTGCTAGACTTTTTCATAACGAGTGGTATTTCGCCTAAATATATGACGATTGAAAATAACTTAGACCTCTCCTCGGATCATACACCAATAATATTAACATTGAGTTCGCGTATATTAAATAAGCAAATAAATAACAACCTATATAACTGTAAGACGGATTGGGATACATTAAAACTGAAATTGATTCAAAATAAACCTCAAAATACGACTAAAAACTGCAGAGGATATTGACAATAGCCTAAATGCGTTCATAACTACATTGCAAGATGCAGTTACAAAAGCTACCCCCACAAAACACGAACAAAATAAAACTAACTATGATATCCCCCTAGAAATAAAACGCCTAATAAAACTAAAACGTAAAGCAAGAAAAAAATGGCAAAACACGCAAAATCCTAAGGATAAAACAATCTTCAACAACCTGACAAATTCCCTCAAAAAGAAACTAAAAGATCTAAGGGACAGTGAGATTACGCAATATATTTCAAACTTAAGCAGATACGACAAAACAATATGGAAACCCACTAAGTCCACTAGACATCAAACATTCCATAATGCACCTATAAGAATGGACAGCGCAAGCGAATGGGCAAAAAGCAACAAAGAGAAAGCGGCATTATTCGCGAACTATTTAAAAACTGTTTTTTTCTACTGCTGGTAACCAAACCGACCAAGAAGCTAACGACGCACTCATGATAGATAACAAAAATAAAAATGCGATAATGAAAACTACTCCCAAAGAAGTTAAAAAATATATAATGCTTACTAAAAACAAAAAAAGCGCTGGCGTGGATAAAATAAAAGGCAGGATGATCAAAGAACTGTCCAAGAAAAGCATAGTGCTCTTGACATACATATTTAATGCAATCCTTAGAACAACATATTGGCCAAAATGTTTTAAAATCTCTGAAATTATTATGATCCTGAAACCAGGGAAATCGCCTACTGAAGCTACATCGTACAGACCAATCAGCCTAATGCCAATACTTTCAAAAATAATGGAGAAAATAATCCTAAGCAGAATAAACGAAAAGCTTACAATAATTCCCGACCACCAGTTTGGTTTTAGACCTCAACACTCGACAATCCACCAAGGTCATAGGGTAATAAACGACATACATATGGCATTGCAGAATAAAAAATACTGCTCTGCCATATTTATTGACATCGAAAAAGCTTTCGACAAAGTTTGGCACCACGGTTTGATCTACAAAATAAACCAATGTCTTCCACAAGAACTGTCATCTTTACTGGAGTCCTACTTATCGAACAGATATTTTAGAGTCAGAGTGCAGAACGAATCATCTGATACAGAATCAATAAAAGCTGGTGTACCTCAGGGTAGTGTACTCGGACCAATCCTGTACCTAATCTACACTAACGACATTCCAACCGACCCCAAAATAACCCTTGGAACATTCGCAGATGACACCATGGTTTTATCATCACATGAAGACGCCACAAAAGCCTCGGAACAGCTGCAAAATTATATACACAAATTAGAGGAGTGGACTCACAAATGAAAAATCACTATTAACCAACTAAGTTAGCCCACATCACCTTTACCAAAAGAAAAGGAGATTGCCCAAATATAAAAATCAACAATGTTGAAATTCCAAAAAGCAACTCTGTAAAATACTTAGGACTTCACCTCGACAGAGGGCTCACATGGAGCACCCACATCAAGACAAAGCGTAAGCAAATAGACAAGAAATTTCGCGAACTTTACTGGTTAATTGGAAAAAGATCCAAGATGTCATATTAGAACAAGATTCTAATATATAAAGCCGTAATTGTACCAATATGGACGTACGGTATTGAGCTATGGGCATGTGCGAGCACGTCCAATATAAAAACAATACAAAGAGCACAGTCAAAAATATTACGAGCTATAGTGAACGCGCCCTGGTATGTCTCCAATGAAACAATTCATCGAGACCTAAACATCAAATATATTCAGGAAGTTATCAAGGAGAGAAGTACGAAATATCATCAAAAGAGCGCATACCATCCGAACACTCTAATAATAGATCTACTGAAACAAGTACCAACGAGAAGATTAAAAAGAAAGTGGCCGCAAGATTTAATGAATTAACTATCAATATATTTATGTAAGGAAATTCCCCACTGGGGGAATTTCTAAAAACCCTGTACCCGTTAGCAAATAACCTCATTGAACCCAAGGTTCAGATTGGTTATAAGAAATAAATAAAAAAAAAAAAATTAAAAAACGACAATTCAAATTGGATAGTTTTGAGATAATATGTAGAATTATATTCCACTACTGTCCGGCTGTTGTTCGTGTTTTGTACCTTATATCAAGATTGCAATTGGAATTAACGTTTTTTATTGACATTTTAGATTAAACCATCTTATACAGATTTATTCATTTGGTAATAGCATATTGAATCATATAATGACAAAAAATGTATGAGGTTAACGACAGTTCATCTTCCATCTCATATATTGACACTGGATATCGGCACATTTATTCAATATTATGATGAAAATTTATTGAATATTGTGATTTTGGATTGTCATTATACGCCCTGAATTCATATATAATTAAATATTTCGTTTATTCGCTTCAAAAACAGTCGTATATGTGACCCTCCTACACTAGGAAAATGACATAGCTGGCGGGTGTTGCTCAAGAACTAAGGTAATTAGGGGCTGACACTATAGTTTTATACTTCAAAAATTTCATTAAACTTATACTATTTAAACAGAAACCAACAAACTCTTATTTTTTCACTTATATTACACATTTGATGACGTTTAAAAGCTGCATATTATGAAGAATATGAATTTTTCAACTTTTCAAACGGCAATATCTCAGAAACGGTGATACTAACAAAAAAATTAATCATAGCAATTTAATAGAGAATTTTATAATAAATAAACTTGTCTAACATAATTTTTTAAAAAAATTATGGTTTCGGCGGAAAATGGGAAAAACTAGATTTTTGCACCTTTGACCTTGAATAAAAAAAATCGCAGATGTCGGATCGATGGGGACTTTTGACATTTCATTTGTAATGGCCTATTTAACATCTGTACCAAATTTCAGCTCTATGCGAATTGTTCCTAACTGACGGCTATTTTAGCTTTAATTTCACTGGGGTATTAGTTTTGTGCGACGTTTGCGATCATAGTTTTAAAGAACATAATAAAATATTATGGTCCTGCGACAAGAGGTTTAATTTTAATAAATTCATCAAAGTTTGAAAAAATTTGATACCAGCTTCTCTCTAGGTCGATTATTCCACATTTAAATGTCTAAATATTTCCTTTTTATTACTAGAAATAGTCTAACAAGTTGCAAGTTACATTTGGTAGACTTGGCAGGATCTGAAAGAGCAAATAAAACAAAAGCAACTGGTAATCGCTTCCGAGAAAGTGTAAAAATTAATAAAGGATTGTTAGCTCTGGGTAATGTCATATCAAGATTGGGCGAGGGCTGTACGGGTTTCATAGGTTATCGTGACAGCAAATTAACAAGACTACTTCAAGGTAAACTAAAACTTTAATTATTACATATCTATATATATATATATTATATATATATATATATATATATAAATCTCGTGTCACGATGTTGGTTCGCGATGGACGCCCAAACTACTGGACCGATTTTGAATTTTATTGGATCATCGTGTGCATATATATCCAACTTAGGTTATAGGAAATTTTGAAAAGTAAATTTAAAATATAAATGCATAATTTTTATAAATTTCAAAAAATTTTGACAGAAAATGACCAAAAAAAAAACAAAACACTAAATGACAAGTGTCAAAATTAGAAAAAAAAAAATTGACAGTTCAAAAATATAATTCAAAAAACATGTACATATATAGATATATCCAACATTTATATCCAAATTAGATGCAATGCTATATTCAAAATCACTGTATATAGTTTTAAATCTAATTAAAAGTCAATGTTTATAAATTTAAATGAAAGTTGACATTAAAAAAACGTGAATTGACATTTGACAATATTTATAAAAATTATTAGATTAATAGATTTATAATTTATATTATTTGATTTGCTTACGAAATTAGTTTGGATACCAAAACTTCCTCAAAACATTATAGATCACAATAAAAAAACGACATATTAAATTTAATATTATTAATAAACAAAATTTTGACAGTTCACAAAAATGAATTTTTGACGACTGCAATAAGAAACAAATACATTAATTATTCAAAGTTTTGTTATAGTCAATATTGTAGATACAAAACATTATTGAAAAATATATTATATCACATTATATTAAATTTCGACCAAGAAGGAAATATTTATTTTATTTTATATTTTCTATAAATTTAGATACATTTTGACAGAAATTTAAAAAAAAAAACAAAACACTAAAATGACAAATGTCACTATTTACGGATTTATGATTTCTGAAAAAAATTGACAATTTAAAATATATTATTTTTACTTATTGAAAAAGGAACAGATGTATTATAATATATCCAACAGTTATATCCAGTGGCGTCGGAACAAATTTTTCATGGGTGGGCTCGTTTTTTTTTTTTTGATAAACGGCCAGTGGGCTCGTTTTTTTTTTTTTCTTTTTAGAGATAGTAGCCCATATAATTTTTTGAAATTGATGGGTGGGCTGAGCCCCCCCATCAAAATTCATGGGTGGGCTCAAGCCCACACAGCCCACACGGTTCCGACGCCACTGGTTATATCCAAATTAGGCAAAATGCTATATTCAAATAATAGTAATATATAACGTTTATAGATTTAAATAAATTTTGATAGTTGTAAACTAAAAAAAAAAGTTTTTTTTTTTTTTTTTTTTTTATTTCTGTTAATTTTAACAATCAGATTACAATACAATCTATAAGTTAAAAGTTATGGTATTGAAAATCAAAATCAAAAAGAAAAAAATAGAATAAAGGAAATTAAAGAAAAGAAATAGAATAAATGAATGAATAAATAATAATTAAAATAATAGTATTAATAATAAAAACGATAATCAATAATAAATAATAATTAAAAATAACTTGTTTGAAAATTTTCCTGTGCGAAACAGGGAAATTATGTTGTTGACGGTAGATCACTGGGCCATTTTCTTTTCAGGCGTTTTAATTTTTCGGCTGTTTGTACTATTTGCATTTCCGGATTGACGTGTGCGTCCAATTTGTTTTGAAAGATAAAACTTCTGTTCTTAATAACTTCCGCCACTGTTGGAATTTTTAGGTCTTTATGGATCATGTGGTTGGTCATAAACCACGGAGCCTTACGAATCATTCTCAGAGTTTTGTTTTGTACTCTCTGGATTATTTGAATGTTACTCTTGCTGGCGCAATATCTATGGAATGTATTAGATGAATAAATTTATAATTTATATTTATTTGGTTTGCTTAACATATTAGTCCGGATACTAACACGTCCTCAAAACAGAATAAATCAGAATGAAAAAGCGACATATTGAATTTAACTTTAATTATAAACAAAATTTTGACAGGTCAAAAGAATTAATATGTTTAACGAATTCAAATAGGAACACATACATTAATTATTCCAACTTATATTACAAATCAAATTTAAGATACAGAATAATAAAATTTATCAAATTTAAATAAATTTGGACGGTTACGAATTTAAAACAAATGCCGAAAATGACGTTCGTTAATATTCCGGGAAATTTATGAATAAATTGATTTATGATTGAGATTTTATTTGCTTAAGTTGTTCATTCAGGTAAACATCACAAAATTAATATAAATCATGATTGAAAACTGAATATTATATCATATTATATTAAATTTCAAAGTGCTAAAAATCAAACATAAATTTGGACTCGAATTCCTCAGAACTTTATCCATGTTAGTTACAGGGATAGTATGAATATCAATTTATAGTCGGAAATTTATATCATAAGCGTTTGTAAGTAATCACAAATTTTAAAAAATGCATTGAAATCGATGAGTGTCTAATCATGGAAAATTTTGAAAGAAAATATTAAAGGCTTATAGAAAGTTCTCAATAGTATGTGAAACCATTTCTAAATAAAGCATTGTAGAACATGTTAAAATGTTAGCTAAAGATAAATAGGACGTAATACCAAATAAGATATAACAAATTTATAAAAATCACTTGGTTATTCATTATACATTTTGTAATATACTCATTTATTCAAATATTTAATTATTTCAGTTTATTTATTATTTAAGTTAAAAAAAAACACTTTAGTCAATAGTATTGATCCATCATATTCAAATTTTAATTCCGATTTTATTTATTTTTGGATTGATATGAATTTTTTTATAACAAAGGTTTCAAATTTGGTTGTCAAACGGATTCAAATTTCAATCAGACGAATTTTAATAAGGGCCGTTGCAACGCAAGGCTGGGTATGCTAGTATATATATATATAATATAATATATATATATATATATATATATATATATATATATATATATAATTTAGTGCAATGGTTAAGGTAAGCTAATCTTCTTATAACAAATAGCAAGCATATTCATTAAAATATATTATTAACTTCCCGAAGGAGAAGTTTATGTTTTCATCAAAAAATCCGATTCGCTAATTTTATGTTTTCTCGACGTTTCAAGCCATTCTGAATCGAATGAGACCAAATTTGGAAAAAGTATGTGTGTGTGTGTGTATGTGAACAGATTTTTTGCCGTAAATCGACGTTTTCTCAAAAATGACTGGACCGATTTTAAAAATTTAAAAACCATTCGATGTATCTCGATGAGGACTATCGTCTCTGAGTTTTGTGCGGCGATCGGCCGGGCCGTTTCGTTGTAAATTGCAGAAAAGTAAAAAAATTTTCGCCACGTTTTAGCCCGCAATTCTAAATCGATTCTGAAAATTCAAAAACCATTCGATAGATATTGGTTGGGAATCGTGCTGATTAGTTTTTGGTAAAGATCGGCCGAGCCGTTTTCTTGTAATAACGTTTAAAAAAAAAAATTCGACGATTTTTATGATTTTTTTTTGACGGTAGATACCATAGTTTTCTAGGTCATACTAAAATATTACGGCCCTACGACAACTCGTTTAGCTTTAAAAATTCGTCAAAGTTTGCAAAAATTGGTATAGTTTTTTTGACATTTGTCAAAATTAGACTTTTGATCGACGTTTTCTCAAAAGCGCCTGAACCGATTTCAGAAATTTAAAAGCCATTTGATGTATTTCGGTGAGGACTATTGTTTGTCAGTTTTGTGCGACGATCTGCCAAGCCGTTTCTTTGCAATTTAAAAAAAAGTGTTAAACTTTTCGTCCATATTTAAGCTCATCTTACCGAACCGATTTTAAAAAATCAAAAACTGTTCGAAAGATATTAGTTGGGAATGGTACTGATTAATTTTAGGTGAAAATCTACCGAGCCGTTTTCTTGTAATTAACTGTTGAAAAAAAGTGTTAAACTTTTCGTCCATATTTAAGCTCATCTTACCGAACCAATTTTAAAAAATCAAAAACTGTTCGAAAGATATTAGTTGTGAATGGTACTGATTAATTTAAGGTGAAAATCTACCGAGCCGTTTTCTTGTAATTAACTGTTGAAAAAAAGTGTTAAATTTTCGTCCACATTTAAGCTCATCCTACCGAACCGATTTTGAAAAATCAAAAACTGTTCGAAAGATATTAGTTGGGAATGGTACTGATTAATTTTAGGTGAAAATCTACTGAACCTAATGAACTGTTGAAAAAAAAATTTAAGCCGATTTTCATGGAACTTTTTTTTGGTCTTAATCATGGTCTTATAGAACTTACTGTAATATTACAGCATTACGACAAGTAGTTTAATTTTAAAAATTCGTCAAACTTTACTAAAATTATTATCGTTTTTTAAAGTAGGATTGATGAAGTATATTATTTACTATATTATTTTCTTCATAAATAAAATAGAATATCTCATATAAGATCTACACCTGCTCAAACGATTTTTGAAAAAATTTCAGATGGCTGATTCTGCTGTTAGTGTACAGGTGGCTTTAAGGATAAGGCCTTTAGTCAAATCCGAAATTTCTAAAGGATATGTTAAATGCCTCGAAACAGTGCCAAATAAACCTCAAGTTTTAATAAAAAATCTTTCTTTTACTTACAACCATGTATTTCCACCAAAAGTTTCGCAAGCTGAATTTTATGACACTGCTGTTAAGGGTTTAGTTGATGGATTGTTTAAGGGTAATTTATTTCTACTAGAATTTAATTTTGACATAACATAACTTTGGTGTAGGTGAATTTATCTCTCATCTATAATCCCAAATTCTATTTTTATCTTCAGTATCTTTACTTTATTATTTATTATTTTGTTCAATCTAAAAATATATTTTAGGCTACAATGTGACAATATTAGCTTATGGTCAGACTGGCTCCAGAAAAACTCATTACATGGGCATGGCTTATTCAGTTGGACCAGTCGAGGAGATGGGTGTTATACCAAGAGCAGTAAAAGACATTTTCAAAAAATTTCAACTCTGACGGAGCAATATAATTTTCAATTACAAGTTAGATCAATATAAACTACTTTCCAAATATTAAAGCAATAAATTTAAAGTGTATTGTTAAGGAGCATATGAGGTTTAAATGAGAATTAAAATTTAAAAGCCATAACCTTTTTACACTGTAATTAGAGTTTATTTGAATACCCATAAATGGTCCGTTTTCGAGTTTTATTCGGACATTTAAAAGACAGCTCCATTTTTATATATAAGATATATCATTAAGAAAATTAAGAAACTTGAAAAAATTCTAAAAGATTATTATTTATTTATATATACATACACATTATATACATTATTATATTAATTTCAGATAAAGGATAATAATTTATTGAAAGCATTAGATTCATTAGATGATGAAACTAAGGGAGAGTTAAGCACAAGTGAAAACTCATATAATATTGGTTTACATACAATTAAAGAAAGCATAGATGAAGTGCAGGTTTGTTTTCATATTTTATATCACTGACAGTTCAAAAAACTCTGCTTCTAATGATAAGTTTGAGAGTGTTTTTTGAAATATAAAAGTATAGAATAACATGTTTATTAAAATGAGACAGTCTTAAATCCATTTTTAGAAAACACTAAAAAAAGTATATACTAATATTTTGGACCATGATATTGAAAAAAGACCTGTATCAGAAGTGTCCTGTGAAAGCAGTGGTTTTCAAGAAGATGTTCACTTAGAATCATCTGAAAGCATTACTGACCTTGATGTAAAGGAACAACAAGATAACCATTTATCTCAGCAGGCAGCTTTAACAACAGGGCTCCAACAATTAAATAAGGAATTGGCTTGGAAGCGAACATTAGTGGCACAAGTTGCACAAAAAGTGAATATGCCAATACCTGAACCTAAATATGCTCCAAAAGACTTATTTGATATGATTGCTGACCCAAGGCGTTCAGTTGATGCCCATAAAGATATTATTACAATCAAATATATTAATCTGATATTTTTATAGCAACAAAAATATGTAAATATGTGAAAAGATACAATGTTAGTATGGGAAAGTTAAAATAATTTTCATTGTATCTGCTTAGAGCGCGGTACTGAACTGGAGAATCAGCTAACAGAAGCAGTGGCGAAAAAAAGGCTAAGAAAATGAAAAAAAGATCCAGATCATCTTAAGCTGGATTTCGAGCCAATGAATTCATCAGAAAGTGATGATGAAGTTTATGCAGATTCCGCTAAAAAAGATCCTGATTTTAGACTAACGCCTATGTATAAGCGAGTCCGGTTAGTGAAGGTGAGTGAAATCATATTAATCAGTGAAAATTTTTACTTTTGATTATTTAAAATGAGTGATTTTTTTTTTTACAATAATATTTGGATTAAATAATGCTTAAAATTTATGACCGTACTGGATTTATGAGAGTCTGGGAACACAAAGCAAAAGCTTTGTGCATCTTGTTTCTCCAAATTAAATTAAAATTAAAGCATGAGATATACATAAATATCAATATTTTCAATTACTCTCTAATATATTAGCAAATTAGTTGGCAGTGGTTTTCTCTCTCCGATGATATCAATTGATTTTTTAGGTTTGCTCACGTAGTTGAAATATAAAAACTTTTTGTTATTGGATAGCAGACAAAAAAAACGGCAGTGTAAAAATTGGTTTGATAAATTTTGTTCTGGTGATTTTTCACTCAAATATGAAAACGCTCTGGTCGTCCAACTTGTCTGAATAAAAAATTGATTACAAAAGTGATCTAAATTCACAAAACGAAATGGTGATTTATTCCATTATTGGCATCACATATTTTTGGCCACTCAACAAAAATTACTAGACCATATAATGCTGACCTTGCCTTTTTTTATTACTTTTGGTTTTGATCTTTACAAAACTCCTTTAATGCTAAACAATTCAATGATTATTCTTGATTCAGTTTTTGTTAATAATAACCAGGAGTTTTTTAGAAGTGGGATTATGCTTGCTTGAAGTAGCTTAAAAAATGACAAAAATCAGTGATAAAAATAGACAATGCATTTCAGAATAAAGTTATTTAGTTTCATAAAAAAAATGTTGATTTTCTTCCGCACTTAATTTAGTTGCCAACTTGATATTATATAATCATGTTTATAAGTTTTTTTTGAAAAACTTTCCTTTTGGTCAATTATTCCTTTTTTTGCTCATATACAGAAACTGCCAAGGCATAAGCGAGTGTCAGCAGGTGTTAAACGTAACAAAAATGATGAAATCCAATGTAACTGTAAAGGTGAATGTAACTAGATTGTGTGGTTGTCGAAGAAACAACAGGAAATGTTACAGGAAATGCAAGTGCTCAAAAGAAAACTGCAAAAATATGTAATAACACCAAATCAGATACTAGTGAATGCAGGTGATATGTTTTTTTCTTAAATATAAGGATATATCCTTATATTTAAGAAAAAACATATCATTTCATATATGAAATGAGTAATAATACTGACAATATTTTCAAGATTAATAATTACCTGTTTTAATGCCATATTATTACTTAAAAGGCTGAATTAGATGTTTAATAATTTAGTATAGAAGAATCGACATTTAAATGAGAAATAATTATAAGTAATTTCATGAATTTCTTCTTAGATTGGAATAATTAGAAACAAAAAATGAATTGTTGATCTAATACATTCCATTGATTTTAAATTTCTAAAAATAATTATTTAATGTTTATTATAGGTTATTAATATAATATTAAATTAGTATTGCTTGTTATTGTAGATTTAATTTTTTTCTTAACGCAAAGGCTCGTTTTACGAAAAATGTATATATAGTTAAAATAGTGTATAGAAAATTTACATACAGCTAAGAATTTTAAAATGTAACTTGAGTTGATTCTTAGAAATTTTTACTATAAATAATATATGCATATAAAAGGTGCAAAGCAATGGTTTTAAAGGTCTTTTTGAAAGATTAGGTTTTGATTAGTTTTAAGTATTTTGATATCAAACTGTATATATGTAATAGTTAATAAAAATAAATCTATTTTATTAAATGTATTGTTTTTGTTAAGTTCTTTTGATGTCTGTTCGCCGATTCAACAAAATCCAGGTCTATGGAATTTCATTGTTTAGTTTCAAATGCTTGTCAGGTGAGCAATTTATCAATAATTATTGAATTAAATCATACTAAAAAAAACTTCTTCAAATCGACCAAAAATGGTTTAAATAAGAATTACATTTTTATAGGTTTAAAGAAATTCATATAGGTAAAACATTAATTTCAGTATCTGTTTAGTTTTTTTTTCTTCAAATAACACTTAATATTTAGTATTAGATTCAATTTCTAAAGTATAACTGTACTTTTGATTTGATTTATAGATTTAGTGGAGAAAAGTTATATTGAAAAATTTATCTACTTAGAAGAGGAACCAGTGCCGACATACTTTTAGTATGATAACACAAGAGATATATGACAAGCATCATAATGAAATGGTTAACAATGTTATATGTAAATAAGCATGTGTTTTAAAAATAAGTTTTTATAATCACAAAAATGTGAATAAAACATTTATATAAACAGCACTAAATGAATGTCAATCAAACTCTTAAAAAAAGCTTAATAATTTTTGCTTCTTTATTTTATTTCCTTCCCATAGAGACGATTAAATTAGACAGAAATTCAGCAATCCTGAACCGATTTTAAAAAATTGAAAAATATCAGTTGGAAATCGTGCTAATTAGTTTCTCGTAAAGATCGGCGGGGTCGTTTTTTCGTAATCAATTGTTAGTTTTTTGAGGATTTCATTAATATATATATATAGCTCATGGTTTTAACCAATATCATAAAAAATCATTAAAGTTTGAAATTAATGTTATGACGATTATTTACACATATCGTGAAGTTCATGCAACTTGCCTTCAGACAAAATGCCACTTTCTCCTAGTTAAAACTCGTTTTATTAGCAGAACATCGATTGGAAAACTAGAAAAATAAGACAACTAAAAGGAGACTATTCAAATAACTGTTATTAAACGGATATAATAATACATTAACTTATTATTATGTTTCGAAATATTTAATAAATGAGTATACTGTATAATGAAACATAGTAAAACCTACCATTGATTTCGTTATTCACATCATTAGTACTTTCTGTCAAATATTTGTTGGATTACATCATAGATAAACAAGTATAAATGGATTATGATATATATATATATATATATATATATATATATATATATATATACTAGATGACCCGACAGACGTTGTCCTGTACCCACCTCTACGTTTTTTTAATATCCTATACTAATATTTATACCGTTCAGTTAAAAATAATCATTATTGTTTTTCGAGTTACTATTTACACCAATATATGAGTGATGTTAAATGTAGTACTGTTTCTAATAAAATGATTATTCTCAATTCCCACAGTTAACACTTTAATTATCCCTTTAACAAATATTAAAATATGTTCAATAAAATTATATATTAAAAATAATACACTGCGATTTATAGAACAAATTTATTTCCAATAGCTCAATTTACTTTATTGAATTTAAAGGTTATACAATATTTTTAGACATGCCTGTAAATGTGGATGTTTAAATGAATGATTTTTTGTTTATTCACGGCTAAAACATTGATTTTCTAAATTTATCACCATGTCTTTATTGTCATAGCATAGATACACGTGTTGAAAATTGAAATCTTTTAAAAAGTATAACAAATTCAGAAAAAATTAATATATAGCATGCGGTCAAGGTACAATATCACCTTGGATTTTTCTACCCAAAATAATTGCTTCAATAATGTTGCCTACAATTTTTCTAATTTCGTACCATATTTTAACTGGCTTTTAGTATTTTAAGATCTAAATTGCATTTTTCACACTAATAATTCAATATACATTATTACTTGAGTTCATATTTGAAGTGAATTAATTTGTCAAATTTTGTTCACATGTGCTCTATTCAACCTACTATCAACAAATTTATTGCAGTAAATGGAGAGGAAAAAAGCGTATGCCCAGCTAATCTTAATCTAAAGTTCAGAAGTGAAAACAATTTGCACTTCGTCACCACCCCCCGCATTAATTGGATTATAATTTTTTTAATTCTGATTTTATCATAACTTGTAATATACTATTTTAAAGGTGATTAAATAAGCTACAACTTTCTCTATCATAAATTTTACCGTAACTTCTCTTATTTTGAAATGGCGAAGGGTTAAAGGGCTCGAAAGACACTCCGGTTGGACAGCCGCGCACTCTTTAAACAATTAGAACTCTATCAATATTTGTGTAACAAAAAATAATAAAAAGCAATAATTAGTCTGAAAAATACCTTGAATTTTCATATATATACTTTTATACGTATTCTTTCAGAGATATTATAGTGAGAAATTGTTTTTTTTTTAATGGATTTTTTTATGAAATCATGAGTTTTTTGAAAATCGTTTGTACTAATGTTATGGTATTTTCTAGAATCCATCAAGATCTCTCAAACCAAGTTAATTCTAGATGGAAAACGATTATTTTTAATTTTGGTGGAAATGGCACTCATAAACTATTTGATTTAAATGAAAAAAAAAAAACATTGTATGCATCTTTTAATTGCATGATAGCTCACTCATTTTACACGCAAAGAAGTACTTTCTTTTAAAGCTTATTTGGAGAACTATAAAAACCCATTTTCATAATTAACTTAATATTGTTTCTAGAACACTGTAAGATAGCGATTTATTAGGATTTTTATTGATATAATTTTATTTTTATTGATAAAAAATGCAAAAAAGAAACAAATTTTCAGTAGCCAACTTGAAAAGTATGTGCTTTTTTGAAAAACATTATTAAACATTTTTCTCTTATAATTAGTTCTTTTATCCACACCCAACGTTATTACACCACTGAAAAGAAAGGGCATCCCCCCGGGTAGTGCAAAAGAGTCTAAATTGTTTTCACTATTGAACTTGAGAGTAAAATGAGCCTAATTCCAAAATTCCAAACGAATTGGAAAACAGTAAAAAAAAGTTCAGACCCAAAGCGCTCCATTGAGTAAATATTCCGTTCAAAATGCCAACCATATGAATTTTTGACACAATGTAACTTCTAAATAATTTTTTGAATAAGTAATTTTTTTTGTATTGTGACTTAGTATAGTGTGGCAAAACGACTGCAAATTGAATATTTTTGAGCGCAATCACTTATGGCTCGCCCCCATTGACGAATTCGTACGGCAAATCAGTTCGCAAAGTGCGCAGTCAAAATTATTGCAAGCAAAAGCAATCCACGCGCACGTTGAGAACACGATTCGCCGTGCGCGTCGGTCGCATGCGCAGACTGTCAAACGCATGTTATATTATTTGCATCTTATATTAATTTAATTTTTGGCACATCTCAGCTGCTTTTCGGCAATAATAATGTAGACATTACATTTTCCTTATTTATAATCATGAATTTATTATATTTTAATATTGCCTTAGCCTATAAGTGAATAGAAATGTTTGGCAAATGACAGTTATCATTTGTTTTTAATGTTAAACCATGCCTTAAATATTTTAAAGGTCAAACAATGATAAGCGGTTTTTTGTAATTTTTTCTATTTATTTCTTCAATCTAACGATATTTCTATGAATCAAAACATTCTAGAAAATTTCCCGAACAAACTTCAGGAAGATTCATGAAAATCCGAATTATAGTTTAGGAGGACTAATGAAACTTACATTGTTACAGAAGAATTTTATATATAAGATATATATTTTGTAGAGTTTCGAACAAGAATCCAAAAATAATACAAAATAAAAAACAAGAAAAGTTTTTAATAAACAATTTCTTTATTTAATTATTTGTTTTGCTGTCGACGTTTCGGAACTAGGTACGTTCCATCTTCAGGACATCTGTCAAGAAACATGATCTTGATGAGATTTTAGCAAACAATATGTTTAGGAAAAGAAAATAGATTTTTATTAAATAATAAATTAATTGCAAAAAAAAAAATATATAATAATGTACAGAAATATGTTAATATGATCAAAATGAAAATGATAAAAATGATAAAAATAAATGAGTGGATTATCAGAACAGGATATAGTACAAACAGCCGAAAAATTAAAACGCCTGAAAAGAAAATGGCCCAGTGATCTACCGTCAACAACATAATTTCCCTGTTTTGCACAGGAAAATTTTCAAACAAGTTATTTTTAATTATTATTTATTATTGATTATCGTTTTTATTATTAATACTATTATTTTAATTATTATTTATTCATTCATTTATTCTATTTCTTTTCTTTAATTTCCTTTATTCTATTTTTTTTTTCTTTTTGATTTTGATTTTCAATACCATAACTTTTAACTTATAGATTGTATTGTAATCTGATTGTTAAAATTAACAGAAATAAAAAAAAAAAAAAAAAAAAGAAAAGGTTAATGACAAAGTTGAATTAATTACCTGTATGTTTGAATATATGTTAGCACTTTTTCACTAAACAAGCTTTTTAACAAAAATGAATTTGTGAGTTAATTTTCCGCCGAATAATTAGATTTTGTAAATCAAAATTACTAAAAGATTTGACTTTTTTAAAATTATTATTTGAAACACAAATAATATTGTTTTTTAGATGTTGTGCGATGGGCTTTTGAAAATTAACTAATTGAAACTGGTGTGTCCTTTGTAACACGTGTAAACACTTGAAACGAGAATTGTGAGATTGTATGTGTGTGTTTTTTCATGTTAGGGTGTAAATACTTAAATTATTGAGCATAAAATGAAGTCGATAATAATTGTTTGTCAAAAAGTGTAAAAAATTTAAATATGAATCATGTAATAGGTTGTGATCTGATCTAATGTTGACACTGTTAGACACATTCAAGAGGATGAGACAACTCTCCGCGAATAATCTCCTAAAGATGCAACTTTCATGATATAAAATCTTTGGAGTGAAATTAAATGAATGGGCGTTTTCTATAGAGTGTTGTACTAGAGTACTTTTGAAATTTTTTTGTTTATGGTGGACCACACTTAGTTCATGTTGTCTCATTCTCTTGTGTACATATTGCGAGGTTTGTCCAATATATTGAAAAGCACAGTCATTACAAGAAACAGAATATACTACATTAGTATTGAAATTGGATGGGGTAGGAGATTTAATGTTCGTAAAGAATTGGTTGAAGGAGTGTAAGGATGAGCCTGATACTGAAATGTTTTCTTCTAACAAAATTTTGGCAAAATAATAATATAAATCTTCAACGTATGGTATGCTGCAGTAAATAAGATTGGTGTTTTTGATGTTGGTACTGGTATTGGGAGAATTAATTTTTGTTTTTAAAAAAGTTCGTCTTTTTTGAATAACTGAATGAATGAGATTTTTTGGGTAACCATTTTCAATTAGAGTTATTTTTACTAGGGATAAATTTTGTGGATGGAAAGTTTGGTGAGACAACAAAATAGCATGGTCTGTAAGGGAAATAATAGTGTTTATCTTATAGTTTCTGGGACAGTATGAGGAATAGTGTAAGTATCTACCCGACCATGTAGTTTTTCTATACCAATTTGTTTCTATACCAACCGGGTACCCATGAAAGTTACCGTATTATTCTATAAAGTATGTATTTATAAATACAATGTATTAAAACAACGTAATGTTTTATCTGTTTTTATTAATTTATTAATAATACAATTAATAGTACAATTGTTAATATATTCATCAGGTTTAAAAGATATATATATATATATATATATATATATATATATATATATACATATATATATCTTCTTATATATAAAAATGGATCGCAAAATGTGTTGGTAAGCGCATAACTCAACAGCGCCTGGACCAATTTGGCCAATTCTTTTTTTAAAATGTTTGTTGATGTCCAAGGATGGTTCTTACGGCGAGAAAAATTCGAATAATTGTCGGGAAAACCCTAAAAACAGCCCTTTTCTAACTAATACGAATAATCGTAGTCGGCTTCTCGACATTATTTCTTTTGTTTCACTTTCGGCAGACGAAAAAATTGGTATGGCGTTAAAGAATTTGACTTCAAGTCATATAAGATTAAAAAAATCAATGTCAATGTCCATTTGCCGCCCTTGCCGGTGGTATTTTCTTGCATTTTCTGTTATACTCTACTGAGTGCTTTTGTTTTGTTTGTAGTGTTTTGTTATCTACCTATGAATAAAAAGTTATTGCATGTGACACAATATTTTAATATTGCCTCCTATAAGACGAGGCAATTTAAGTAGATCACGAAATGCTACAAACCAAGCTAATTACCGATCTAATCGTACTGCACAAGAACATGACGACCGAAATGAACATAAAAACTACTCAATACCAAATGGGCCGCAATGTTGGTAGTAATGAAGCAATTTGGCGAATATTTTCTTTTTCAATTCATGAAAGACACCCTTCTGTTATTCACTTAGCTGTGCATTTAGAAAATGGGCAAAGGGTGTACTTTACAGCAGTGAACGCAGGTCAAAGAGCTGCTCAGCTACCATCTACTGTGACATGTAAAACGATAATTTTGCACAAACACTGATATATTCTGAAATGCGAAAATATTATACTTGGAATCAAGAAGATTTATACGACGGAAACAAGGAAAACCAGTACCAGGATACACAGATGCATATTCCACCGATGCGATTGATCGAATTTATTCATTACTTCCAAGCCATGGTGAATGTTTTTATTTACGACTGCTATTAGTCAATGTACGTGGCCCAACATCATTCCAACATTTACGAACTGTTGATAGTGAATTGTGTGGATCCTACAGAGAAGCCCGTCAACGTTTACAATTGCTAGAAAATGACGCTGATTGGGATCAAACTCTCAGCGATGCTGTAATATCTTCACACGCTCATCAAATACGAACATTGTTTTCTATAATCATATCCACATGCTTTCCATCAAACCCGATTGATTTGTGGACAAAGTACAAAGATTATATGTGTGATGATATTTTGTGTCAAATACGGAATAGAATGGGAAATACATATATGCAATAAATATCAGTAAAGAATTTACAAGGAAGTATTGATTTCAATTGAAGACATGTGCTTGATGATGTCAAACAAAGTATTAATTCACATAGGCCTGGCCGCGCCCAATCGCCCAATCGCCCAATGCATGATGCTTTTTATCAAGAGTTGTATCGAGAAAAACTGTTGATCTCAATAATTTGAAAGAATTAATCGAAACAAATCTTCCACTGTTGAATGAACAACAGAGGTATGTATTTGATATTCTTATGAAAGTAACAAATGATGGAACTGGGGGGATTTACTTCTTAGAAGCGCCTGTTGGTACAGGAAAAACTTTTTTGATTTTTTTAATATTAGCAACAATTTGCTCACAAAACAAAATTGCACTTGCACTCGCTTCATCGGGAATCGCAGCATCTTTACTCGAAGCTGGTCGAACAGCCCATTCAGCACTAAAATTGCCATTAAGTATGCAAAGCAATGAAACTCCAACTTGCAACTTTTCGAAGAACTCTCAATTGATCGTTTGGGATGAATGCACGATGACACATAAAAAATCTTTTGATGCTTTAGACAGAACCTTAAAAGATCAACAGAGCAATCAGAACCGATTTGGTAGATTTTTTTGACAGGACAAAGTCTGTCGGGTCAGCTAGTATATATATATATATATATATATATAAGATTTAGATTTTATGTTCGACGTTGAGACATATTTCTTGAATGTTAATATTTGCAGCCAATCGTTGAAATAAAAAAAACAATAAATAATGAACTATTTATTTACACGTTTTGACACGGCCCGTGTGTCATCATTCAGTAATTTTTTTTAAATATTTATACAGTATAACACCAGGAAAAATAATCACAAAAATTGGAACTAACACTATTGAAAAATAAAACATAATAAATTAAGTAAAAAAAATATTATGTTTTATTTTTCAATAATGTTTGTTTCAATTTTTGTGATTGTTTTTCCTGGTGTTATACTGTATAAATATTTAAAAAAAATTACTGAATGATGACGACATAGGCGTTAGTCTAAAATCAGGATCTTTTTTAGCGGAATCTGCATAAACTTCATCATCACTTTCTGATGAATTCATTGGCTCGAAATCCAGCTTAAGATGATCTGGATCTTTTTTTCATTTTCTTAGCCTTTTTTTCAGGTGTTCTACAATTCTTAATATCATTTCTGTTTCCATATGTCATTAATTCAGCCAATTCATGTCTATGTTGCTCACGTAGCTTATCCATTTCCTGTTGACATTGAGCAACTTTCGCCACTGCTTCTGTTAGCTGATTCTCCAGTTCAGTACCGCGCTCTAAGCAGATACAATGAAAATTATTTTAACTTTCCCATACTAACATTGTATCTTTTCACATATTTACATATTTTTGTTGCTATAAAAATATCAGATTAATATATTTGATTGTAATAATACCGTTATGGGCATCAACTGAACGCCTTGGGTCAGCAATCATATCAAATAAGTCTTTTGGAGCATATTTAGGTTCAGGTATTGGCATATTCACTTTTTGTGCAACTTGCGCCACTAATGTTCGCTTCCAAGCCAATTCCTTATTTAATTGTTGGAGCCCTGTTGTTAAAGCTGCCTGCTGAGATAAATGGTTATCTTGTTGTTCCTTTACATCAAGGTCAGTAATGCTTTCAGATGATTCTAAGTGAACATCTTCTTGAAAACCACTGCTCTCACAGGACACTTCTGATACAGGTCTTTTTTCAATATCATGGTCCAAAATATTAATATATACTTTTTTTAGTGTTTTCTAAAAATGGATTTAAGACTGTCTCATTTTAATAAACATGTTATTCTATACTTTTATATTTCAAAAAACACTCTCAAACTTATCATTAGAAGCAGAGTTTTTTGAACTGTCAGTGATATAAAATATGAAAACAAACCTGCACTTCATCTATGCTTTCTTTAATTGTATGTAAACCAATATTATATGAGTTTTCACTTGTGCTTAACTCTCCCTTAGTTTCATCATCTAATGAATCTAATGCTTTCAATAAATTATTATCCTTTATCTGAAATTAATATAATAATGTATATAATGTGTATGTATTATATAAATAAATAATAATCTTTTAGAATTTTTTCAAGTTTCTTAATTTTTCTTAATGATATATAATATATATATATATATATATATATAATATATATATACATATATATAAGTAAATTATTGTGCAAAATGTTGTAACCTCTTGTCTCGATTTCAGTACAAGTTCATTTTTGTGCTCTTTATTTACAATTGGTTTATTTTTTATTTTGTTTGCTCTATTTGCATATCGTAACGTGCTCATTATTTCTTCTATGTTGTAATCCGCTGGGCTTACACAAGCTATCATTAAAGTAACCGCATTGCCCCCAAGAGAATCTAGAAATTGAAAAGATATCACACATGACAAACAGATATGAACGATTCGGAATGACTGAAACTCGTATCAAAACAACTTGTATGTCGGAATCGGATGCCGTATATATCCGTACGATATATATAATAATAATAATAATGAGTGCTCTGCCCTAGGGCAGGTCCGTGAGCTGAGTTAAACTCCAACTCGATTCAGGGAAGAAGTAGTGTGAGAGTTTTTCCCATTTCCATTTCACACCGCAGTGCCCGAGATGGGCTTATTTTCAATTGGAAACATATTTTGATCTATATCTTCAATTGAAAATGGACATCGCGCTGCCCGATGCCAGGTTGCCAGAGCGGGGAATCGAACGCGCGACCTTGTCCATACAAAGTCATCGCGTTAACGATCTTGACTACGGCGAACCCTACGATATACATATATATATATATATATATATATATATATATATTATATATATTTAAACGACATTTATTCAAATTTATAAACATTGACTTTTAATTAGATTTAAAACTATAAATTGTGATTTTGAATATAGCATTTCATCTAATTTGGATATAAATGTTGGATATATCTATATATGTACATGTTTTTGAATTATATTTTCTGAACTGTCAATTTTTGTTTTTCAAAAATCATAAATCTTTTTTTCTCAAATTTTCCATGAATTTTGACATTTGTCATTTTAGTGTTTTGTTTTTTTTTTGCCATTTTCTGTCAAAATTTTTTGAAAATATTTATTTTACAATATTGTTTTGTATCTATAATTTGTTAGGCAATATTTTCTGTAACAGAACTTGTAATAATTAATTTATTTGCGTCTTATTGAAGTAACTCGTTAAACATTCTTTTTTTGTGAAATGTCAAAATTTTGGTTATTATTATTTTTAAATTCAAGTGCCGCTTTTTTATTGTGATCTCTAATCTATAAGGTTTTAATGAAGTTTTGGTTTCCAAAATAATTTGGTAAGCAAATCAATTAAATCTAAATCATAAGTCTATTTATATAATTATTTTCATAAATATTGACAGATGACATTTAATTTTTTTTTCATGTCAACATTTATTCAAATTTGTAAGCATTGATTTTTAATTAGATTTAAAACTATAATCAGTGATTTTGTAGGTAGCATTTCATCAAATTTGGATATAAATGTTGGATATTTCTATATATGAACATGTTTTTTGTTGAAGTTTAATACTAAACGCTCTGTGTCTACTATGTTTATGTATATATGTTTGTCTTTTGTTTTATGTAAAAACAAGTGATTGTTAATAATGTTTGCAATTAATGTGATTAGTTAAAGAATATATAATCAGTCAGTCTGTTTTTATCCTTCTGCATAAACGGTTGTATTATTATTCACATAAACTTTCAACATAAATTCTACAGGTTATGGGCCCAGATCCCATGTTTTTTAAAGTTTATTGAATAACAGTTTAGTGCTTTTTTAATCATTATGTCGTCGGGATACTTGGTAAATATACCGAAGTTAAAAGGACGTGAAACATATGACGATTGGGCGTTTGCAGCAGAAAATTTTCTAATCTTAGAAGATTTAGCAGAATGCATTGTAGAGCCAAAGCACAGGGCAGCACGGGAAATTGATGTGATCAAGGATAAAAAGGCGAGAGCAAAATTGATATTAACATTAGATACAAGTTTATATGTACATGTAAAAGAAACAAAAACCTCAGCCCAGCTATGGTCAAAATTAAAGGCGATGTATAGTGATTCAGGTTTCACTCGAAGGATTAATCTCTTAAGGACATTAATTTCTACTAGATTAATTAATTGTGAATCCATGAGCTCATATGTCAATCAAATAATAGAAACAGGGCAGAGATTGAGGGGAACAGGATTTAATATTGATGATGAGTGGATAGGCTCTTTGCTCTTGGCAGGATTGCCGGAAAAGTTTTCGCCGATGATTATGGCGATTGAGCATTCCGGTATAGCCATTACAACGGACACAATAAAAACGAAGCTGCTGGATATAGGCAACGATGTTGCAGTTAATAATGATGAGAGCGCCTTTGTAGCAAAACAAAATGGCAGGTACAAGCAGCGCCAAGATTCAAACCTCAATAATTTTGATACTAAAAAGGAAATTAGGTGTTTTAAATGCAAACGACTTGGTCATTATAAAAATAAATGTCGTTTCAATACTGTGAATAATGAGCCTGATAAAAATGAGTTTAACAAAGTTTTTTCAACTGGTAGTTACAACAAAACAGATTGGTATGTTGATTCTGGAGCCAGTATTCATCTTGTGAATGACAATAACAGTTTAAGAGAATACAACAAGAAACCTGATGTGCAGGAAGTAAGGACAGCTAACAATATGCAATTGAAGGTAGTGTCTTGTGGCAGTGTTTCTCTTAGAACAGAAGTTTATGGTCAAATTTATGATGTTGAAGTACAGGATGCTCATTATGTGCCACAATTGTCAGCAAATTTATTATCTGTTAGCGCTCTTACCAGAAAGGGTAACAGGGTTGTATTCAATGATAATAAATGCAAAATTTATGATAAAAATAACACTTTGGTTGCAGTGGCGGAACTTACAGGTGGAGTATATAAACTCATGACAAAAAACATTAATTGTTTGTTAGTTACAGATCCTAAGTCAGGAAATATATGGCATAGACGGTTAGGACATATAAATAAAACAGATTTGTGTAAATCGAGTAAAGGCTTAGCGAAAGGACTCACCATATCCGAGAAGGCAACGTCAGACATAAATAATTGTATAGTTGGTTGTAAAGGAAAGCAAACTAGATTGCCATTCAAACACAAAGGATCAAGAGCAGTAAAAGTTCTGGAAAATATTGAAGATGTGCCTAGCAAGAACCCAATAGAACCAGTAGTGAACAGTGTTTTAGTGGGGGTTAATAAAATGCAGCCTGTAACGGAAGAAAAGAATCAAAATGCTGGCAGTGATCATGAACAGAATGTTATAGAAACACGAAAGTCTAAAAGAAAAAGAAAGAAGAAAATGTTTGACGATCATGTCACATATGCGTGTAACAATTTTCAGAGACCGAGTGCATGGAAATGACAGGTGCTTCTAAAGAAGCGATATACTTAAAAGGTTTGTTAATGGAATTAACGGATATAGATGAGAGTGTATGTTTTTACAATGATAACGAGTCAGCGCAAAAACTCTCATAAAATCCAGTTTTTTTAACAAAAGGTCAAAACACATTGATGTGAGACATCATTTCATCAGGAAGCGATTACAGATGGTGTGATCGGTCTAAAGTATGTGCAGACATATGATATGCCTGCTGATATATTCACGAAGAGCTTAAGTGTACATAAACATTTGAAGTTTTTAAAGCTAATAATAATTAGGTATGAGTACACAAGTTGTTTAGTATAGTGGGGGTGTTGAAGTTTAATACTAAACGCTCTGTGTCTACTATGTTTATGTATATATGTTTGTCTTTTGTTTTATGTAAAAACAAGTGATTGTTAATAATGTTTGCAATTAATGTGATTAGTTAAAGAATATATAATCAGTCAGTCTGTTTTTATCCTTCTGCATAAACGGTTGTATTATTATTCACATAAACTTTCAACATAAATTTCTACATTTTTGAATTTTATTTTTTGAAATGTCAAATTTTTTTTTTCAAAAATTATATATCCAAATTTCCTTTAATTTTGACATTTGTCATTTTAGTGTTTTGTTTTTTTTTTGGTCATTTTTCTGTCAAAATTTTTAGAAATTTATAAAAATTATATATTTATATTTCAAATTTACTTTTCAAAATTTCCTATAACCTAAGTTGGATATATATGCAATATCTCAGAAACGGTGATACTAACAAAAAAATTAATAATAACAATTTCATAGAGAATTTTAAAATAAATAAACTTATCTAACATAATTTTTTAAAAAAAATTATGGTTTCGGCGGAAAATGGGAAAAACTAGATTTTTGCACCTTTGACCTTGAATAAAAAAAATCGCAGATGTCGGATCGTTGGGGACTTTTGACATTTCATTTGTAATGGCCTATTTAACATCTGTACCAAATTTCAGCTCTATGCGAATTGTTCCTAACTGAAAACTTAATTTGACTGGGCTATAATCAATGCTAGTCCTTACCAAATTACATACAATGGCATTTGAAGTTATGAAATCAGTTCAATCGTTTTTGTGAAAACGTCAACAGAAGATCCAAAAAAACGCTAACATTACACACGCATAATTTTCGCACAAATGCTTTGTATGTATGGTTTCGAAGCGACAACCATGGTGAACTAAAATAATTTTCAATTCAAAAACCATTATTTTCATTCATCATTACTAGATCCAGTTTTAAATAACAAAAAAATAATACGTAAAGCTTTTTTCTTTTACTGACTATTACTTACTTATCGCTGATTTTTCGCTGTTGTATATGGATAGTGAATATTGCATGACTTCTACTGGATTGACTGTTCATTGCAGTTGCACCTACAGCTCTGCGACGATATCCTCTAACTAAACTTCTAAACAATCTAATGTATCATTTGCATTACGTACTTCAATTTCGGTTAATCCAGGAATTACAATTCTTTTTTGTTGATCTTCTCTGATATCAACTATACTTTGATCTCTATTTGATTTTGATAAAAGATCAAATAATTGTTCTTGATATAATTCCATAAATGATACCTGTAGAACATGAGAAAATACTTTACTGAAGAAATGACTTACTGTTATTATTATGTTTACAATTTCATAAACTATTATGATTTCTAAAAGCAAATTATATTAAATAGCAATCCATATACTCCTAAGGAGTGCAGAACAATTATATTCAACAAACATATAGAAGTACAAACACAATGCAAAGATTTTGAAAATCTGACATGTTTAATTTCTGACCATTTATGGGTATTCAAATAAACTCTAATTACAGTGTAAAAAGGTTATGGCTTTTAAATTTTAATTCTCATTTAAACCTCATATGCTCCTTAACAATACACTTTAAATTTATTGCTTTAATATTTGGAAAGTAGTTTATATTGATCTAACTTGTAATTGAAAATTATATTGCTCCGTCAGAGTTGAAATTTTTTGAAAAATGTCTTTTACTGCTCTTGGTATAACACCAATCTCCTCGACTGGTCCAACTGAATAAGCCATGCCCATTGAATGAGTTTTTCCGGAGCCAGTCTGACCATAAGCTAATATTGTCACATTGTAGCCTAAAATATATTTTTAGATTGAACAAAATAATAAATAATAAAGTAAAGATACTGAAGATAAAAATAGAATTTGGGATTATAGATGAGAGATAAATTCACCTACACCAAAGTTATGTTATGTCAAAATTAAATTCTAGTAGAAATAAATTACCCTTAAACAATCCATCAACTAAACCCTTAACAGCAGTGTCATAAAATTCAGCTTGCGAAACTTCTGGTGGAAATACATGGTTGTAAGTAAAAGAAAGATTTTTTATTAAAACTTGAGGTTTATTTGGCACTGTTTCGAGGCATTTAACATATCCTTTAGAAATTTCGGATTTGACTAAAGGCCTTATCCTTAAAGCCACCTGTACACTAACAGCAGAATCAGCCATCTGAAATTTTTTCAAAAATCGTTTGAGCAGGTGTAGATCTTATATGAGATATTCTATTTTATTTATGAAGAAAATAATATACTTCATCAATCCTACTTTAAAAAACGATAATAATTTTAGTAAAGTTTGACGAATTTTTAAAATTAAACTACTTGTCGTAATGCCGTAATATTACAGTAAGTTCTATAAGACCATGATTAAGACCAAAAAAAAGTTCCATGAAAATAGGCTTAAATTTTTTTTTCAACAGTTCATTAGGCTCAGTAGATTTTCACCTAAAATTAATCAGTACCATTCCCAACTAATATCTTTCGAACAGTTTTTGATTTTTTAAAATCGGTTCGGTAGGATGAGCTTAAATATGGACGAAAAGTTTAACACTTTTTTTTAAATTGCAAAGAAACGGCTTGGCAGATCGTCGCACAAAACTGACAAACGATAGTCCTCACCGAAATACATCAAATGGCTTTTAAATTTCTGAAATCGGTTCAGGCGCTTTTGAGAAAACGTCGATCAAAGTCTAATTTTGACAAATGTCAAAAAAACTATACCAATTTTTGCAAACTTTGACGAATTTTTAAAGCTAAACGAGTTGTCGTAGAGCCGTAATATTTTAGTATGACCTAGAAACCTATGGTATCTACCGTCAAAAAAAAAAATCATAAAAATCGTCGATTTTTTTTTTAAAACGTTATTACAAGAAAACGGCTTGGCCGATCTTTACCAAAAACTAATCAGCACGATTCCCAACCAATATCTATCCAATGGTTTTTGAATTTTCAGAATCGATTCAGAATTGCGGGCTAAAACGTGGGCGAAAAAATTTTCACTTTTCTGCAATTTACAAAGAAACGGCCCGGCCGATCGTCGCACAAAACTCAGAGACGATAGTCCTCATCGAGATACATCAAATGGCTTTTAAATTTTTGAAATCGGTCCAGCCGTTTTGAAGAAAACGTCGATTTACGGCAAAAAATCTGTTCACACACACACACACACACACACACACACACATACTTTTTCCAAATTTGGTCTCATTCGATTCAGAATGGCTTGAAACGTCGAGAAAACATAAAATTAGCCATTCGGATTTTTTGATGAAAACATAAACTTCTCCTTCGGGAAGTTAAAAATCAAAATTTTTATTTATTTTATGTTTCAGAGGTTTCTGAACATTTTGGCATACCTTAGAAAAAATGGATGTATGTGTGTGTGTGTGTGTACGTGTGTGTATGTATGTGCGGATACAAATTTTCGTCGACGATTTCGGGAACACGGATCAACCGATTTGAATAATTCAAAAAACATTCGATTCGTATTGATAAGGAGACGTGCTGATTAGTTTTTGGCGAAGGCAGGTCTAGCCGTTCCCAAGATACGGGGCAAAAAGTGCCGAAAACGGTAACTCAGTTTTTAAGAGAACGGAGCGTCCGATTTGAATAATTCAAAAACCATTTCACTTGTATTGACAAGATGAAGAATCGATAAAATTTTCATGAAGGTAGGTCTAGCGGTTTCGGAGGTATGGAGGAAAAAGTAAAAAAATGAGCCATTTGGCGGTCAAAAATGATCATTAGACATATGCACATCAAATTGTCAGATATTTTATAGAGATTTTAACAATAAGTATACATTTTATTAACATTCCTATGGGTTCCGTACCAATGCTTATGCGTTAGACAGCGACGCGGGGCTCACGCGCTTTATATTTTGTCCCTATGCAGTTAAATTCTTATTACATCAAATAAATTGGTTTTAGTAATTGTTACTACTGCTTGACATCAAGCTGTCCGAGGCATGTATCGAATCTGAAACTTCTGACTCGATAACTTTTATATATTTTGAATCAGTGCATTATTCACTGCAAAATTCTCGTAATTTTTATTAGATTAACTAAATAAATTAGTTGTAATTTTTGTTACCACTGCTTGATATCAGGCTGTCTAATACGTGTATCGAATGTGAAACTTCTGGCTCAATAACTTATAATTTTTTAAATCAGTGCATTCGTATAATTGTAATTCTTATTATGTTAAATAAATAAATTAACTTTAGTATTAGTTATTGCTGCTTGATATCAGGCTGTCTAAAACGTTTGTCGAATTTGGAACTTCTGACTGGAAATGATAATTTTTTTTAATTAGTGCATGTATTTAGAATTACAATTCTTGTAATTCTTATATTAAATAAATAAATAAATTTAGGTATTTTTTTTACTTTTGCTTGATATCAAGCTGTCCTAGGCATGTATTGAATTTGAAACTTCTGACTAAACATTTTTATAATTTTTGCATTAGTTAATGTGTATGAAGTTATTCTAATTCTTATTGTATTAAATAAATCAGTTAGTTTTAATTTTTGTTACCTGTTTGTTTTATTTGCTTGATATCAGGCTGTCTAAAACGTGTGTCGAATTTGGAACTTCGGACTGGAAATGATAATTTTTTGAATTAGCGCATGTATATAAAATTCTTGTAATTCTTATATGAAATAGGTATTTTTTTACATCTGCTTGACATCAAACTGTCCAAGGCATGAATAAAGATTGAAACTTGACTGGACATTTTCATAATTTTTAAATTATAATATTATGTATGTATATAAAACTCTCGTATAAAATTTTTTATTACATTAAATAAATAAATTAGTCTTAGTATTTGTTACTGCTGCTTGATACCAAGCTGTCGAGGCAGGAGTGAAATGTAAAAAAAAATCTGTGCATTTAAAACATTATTATACCATACATAGTTATATTTGCAAAAACAATGTTGACTAATAAATTTTTGGAACTTGTACAATAATTAAATGTTAAATATTTGTTTTATAAAATAATTTTCTTGCAAAAAAAAATACACAGCCTTGTTCTTGTACAAAATGGCGGCTGGGCAAAAATTTACGGTTTTTGTCAAATTTTACGGACATTATGCAAAAAAAACGTACAAAACATTTCTTTACTTACACAATTTAAATATTTAAACAAATATATAAGTAAATCATACAAAAATAAATGCGTTTTTTAAAAACGTGAAATACATAACCCTGTTCTGTTGCATGTGCCGCATGCACAAAGACAAAAACTTATTGCAAATATCAAAATTATTTGGATGTTACACACAAAGTTGTATTTCATTATTAATAAACAATACTTGTTAGTCTCCATTATATATTCATTAAACAATATTAGAAATAAATTCTTTTTCTACTTACCCATACAGCACGGGTCAAACAATGGTCAACCTGTTTGGTCCCATTTACAGCCAACCGGGTTATTATAAGCCCATTATGGGCCAATTTATGACGCAGTGGGTTTAGACCCATACGTTACGCGCCGGGTCAAACAATGGTCGACCTACTCTTACCCATTACTCACCGTGTTGTTATGGGCAAATGAAAAATGTATTCAAATATACCGCGCATGCGCATACGCGTGCGCGGCGTTTGCGCAACTAGCGCACAGATGGCGGCCCTTATATGTTGTTCGGCTTTTTTATCTAGGTTGTCGGCGTCATTTGCAATCCTTTGTTTGATGATTCAAGACTGTCATACATAAACATGTATAAACTGAGTACTGTATACGTATACTTATGCTACTAAAGTTCTAAACAATATAAGAATATAATATATTCGTAATTTGTTTGCTGTTTGACTCTGTAATTTGTCAAAAAAACAATTCTATAAATAAATATGTCTGATAAAAAAATTCGCAAACACATTGCGACTGTGTCAGATAGACATTTTTATAGAAGACTTTTTTGGGAAATGCAGAAATTACGTTCGGAAAGTGTTTTGCAGAACTCTGAATGCGAAAAGGATAATATTGATTTGCCTAGTACTAGTGCTTTTACAATAGATAATATTGAAACTGCGACTAATGCTTCTATTGTAGATGACTTTGAAGGACCGTCTTCTTACCAGGTAGAGTTACAGGGTGATGTTGAAACAAATGATTATATTTCTCTTTCATATAGCGAGGATAGTACCAATGAAGATATAACAGAAGTTTTTGATACAAGACAATTTTTAGCAGACTGGGCGGTGAATTATTAGATACCTCATAATGCTGTATCCGCACTACTTAAAGGGCGAAAACTTCATGATTGTTTCAGTGATTTACCAGCAGATAGTAGAACACTTCTGAAAACAAAAACGACTGCTGTATCAAAAGTTGTAAGTCCACGTGAATATATTCATTTTGGTTTATTAACTGGATTGAAAGATTCTATTGATAGGTTGAAATTGATATCTTCTATCATCGAATTAGAAATTAATGTTGATGGTTTGCCTTTCTCGAATTCTTCGAACATGTAAGCTTGGCCTATCTTATGTTCTGTAATTCTCACCAAATATATATTTATTATTGGACTTTGCTGTGGGCTTGAGAAACCTAAAGATTCAAATGAATTTTCAAGTGATTTTGTCGATGAAATAATTATATTAAGTGTGACGTGATTGTGAGGGTTTTGATCACAATGGGAAACAATGTAAGATATGCATTAAATATTTTGTTTGTGATACTCCCGCCAAATCATTTATATTGCAGACAAAGGGACACGCAGGCTGCTTCAGTTGCTCGAAATGTCTTGTTCGTGGTTCAAATATTAATCGCAAAATTTGCTTTCCAAAAATGTGATCACCTGCAAGAACTGATGAACACTTTCGAAGCTTAGAAGATGAAGACTACTACAATGGCTATACGAGATTGCTTGAAATACCGTACATTGATTTAGTTACTAATGTACCACTTGACTATATGCATTTGATTTGTTTAGGAGAAGTTAAGAGATTGATGCTTTTGTGGACTGAAGGTGAGCTTCCAATTCGTTTGCCATGTGCTAAAACTAATGACTTTTCCAATTTTTTATGCAGCTTAAAGATTTATATATCCAAGGACTTTGCTAGGAAGCCTCGATCATTGAAATATGTGAGACCATGGAAAGCTACAGAATTTAGACAATTATTATTGTATAGTGGTCCAGTAGTTTTGAAATCTCATGTCATATTTCAAATGACTTTTATAAAAAAATTCTGACTTTACATATTGCTATTAAAATTTTATGTAGCAACACGTTATTAAATGATCTTTTAGATTATGCTCAGCAGCTACTTCATCATTTTGTTGAAAGATTTAAGGTTTTATATGGAGATCATTATGTAAGTCATAATATACATAACATTTTACACTTAGCTAATGACACCAGAAGTTTTGGTACACTTGATTCATTTAGTGCCTTTAAATTTGAGAATTACATGCAGGTCTTGAAAAAATACATACGGAAGTCAGAGAAACCATTGCAGCAAAGTTATAAAAGATACTTTGAGGTAAAAGAACATTTTATGGGAAAACATGTAAGGCCTGTAGCCATGCTTAGAGCTTGTGAGAAGTCTATGCATTTTGAAGGACCTTTGATAGAATATTGTGGTAATCCTCAGTATAAGGTTGTATATTGTTCAGATTTTACATTCAATATTAATAAAAAGGCCGATTCATTACGGCACCAAGTTTTAATGAATAGGCTTAATAAGCAGTGATGCCAGTGTGATATGAAGGATGATTTGCCTCATTATACACTGGCAGTTTATAATAAATTTCCTGTTCGGACAGAGGCAGAACTGCTAGATGTGGAGCAGCTATTGACAGATGTGAGAATAGCAGAGATATCTAAATATACTGCTAAATATACATATACTGTCATGCCCATGACAGATTTATTTGCAATTTACCGTAAGTTGAAATATATTTCACATCTTTCGAAAATGTCAACTAACATTTTTTATTAGATAAAATAAACCTGTAAAACTATAATAATTCAAAATTTGTTAATTTCAGTGCTTTAGAAGGTGGTGAACCCAACACGAATAATTAGTTTAAATTATATAAATAATAATAATACTATATATAGAAAATAAGATAATAGGTTTTGGGATAATAATCACCAAAAATTTAGTTAAGTTAGTTTAATTTAGTTATTTTCTAGTAATGTAAATGAAATTATTTTTAATAAATATATTACTTATGGAGTTGCAGTTTTAGCTCATTCCATATTTATAACTATATGGATTATTTATATTTAATACAAATACGCACAGAAAGTATGCAACAATTGTTGCACTATATACCGCCATTTTGACCCATCGCGATACCATTCCAGCCCCATTGCTTACCCGTATTGAACCCGCCGGGTTGACCATGGGTCAAACCAGGGCTCTGACATATGTGTCGCCATGGGCTGACCTATGTTCATATATGGTACCAGTGGGTTGACCATAGGTTAACCCTACAGCCCATTGTGACGACCATAGGTTGACCCTATGTCAACCATGTGCTGTGTGGGTACCGATTAACGACACCGCCATACACGAGACCAATAGCAAAACTTTTCGCGTACTTGATTAATTAAATAAAGTAAGTGTAAGTGTCATTTTGCCTTAAATTTCCAATGTCCGACATAATAAAAATTGACATTAAATTTATAAACAATTTAAGTCTGAAATAAAGTTAATACGCTTAATATTATACATTTGATGATTGTAAATGTATTTTGTTTTTATTTTATTGATTTAAAGATTGTTTGTTGGTCTTTATTATACGTTTTGAAGTGTAAATTAAGTTTTTAACTTTGTAGTTTTAAATTTGGCGCCTCGTACGCAAATATTGTGTGTACACTCAACGTCAAAAAATATTACAATTTTCCGTCATTTTAATAATCGAATTGTAAAAATGATTTTTATTTAACTGAAAACGTAAAATAACAATGTTATTGTATACATATAGATAATAACTGGTGTTTAAATAAATAAACTAGTTGTAAGTGTCATTTTGCCTAAAGGCAAGTTGCACAAAAGTGTTGACACGTATAAATATGTAACTTAATGTAGAAAATTTGACAGCTAATTATTTACATCAACTGTCAACTGTCAAGTGTTTTTAAAATAAACAATTACATAATTATAATGAGACTGAGATTTTTATATAATATTTTTCCAACTGATTTTTAATATATGGTGCTTGTTAGTGGTTTTGTGATAAAAGTTTTGGCCGTGTTTCAACAAAGGTTCCATTCAATCTTGATATCAATCAGCAGCGATATCAGTTTTCTGATATCAAGTACTTTCTTATAGACGCTTATTGTATTCTTTGTTTAGTTTGTATAAATATTTATTGAATGAAAGAATATACTTCTTGTATTGATGTCTTTATCATTTTATCGTATCGCTTTTATTTACGATAAAAAGTTTAACACAAATAATAATAGAAACAGAACTAAATATCAGAGGTTTCTTGAATCTAGGGGATGCAGGGTATAAATGTAAATTATATGTCTTTTTTTTCTCGAATTTTTCAGCGGTATATATATATATATATATATATATATATATATACAGGGCCGGTCCTGGGGTCCTTAGCGCCCGCATGCAACTTTTTTTCTAGCGCCCCCCACCCCCTTTAAATTTTAACTGTTTTAATAGTTTGTCATGTAAATTATATAAATGTTTACATATTTTTTAAAAAAATATTTTTAATTATTCTGGATTTAGTACATAAAAAATTAAATATAATCTAAAAGCGTATAAAATACATAGATTTTAAATTTATTTATTAAAAAATCGAGGAAATTCGCGGGTTGATTATAATCAAATATTTTTTAATTTCCAATTATTTTTAACGTATGTGTTATATTAATATTTGGGTTTTAAAACATTTTACTTATTTATTATGCAATTTTTTCTATTGAGCAACTCATGCCAAGAGAGCTAAAAAAACTAGCTTTTCAATTTCAATCAAAATACTCATATTTCATGTTGAATTTTTCAAATTTTAATTTAATTTAATTTCATTATTTACAATATCCAAAATTGCGTCGTAAACTTCTCCTGATTGATATCGTAAGAGCCGAATTGTATTTATCCTTGCTTTCGCGTCATATTCAGGGTATCAGGTTTTAAAGTTAAATTTTCAACGTATTTTAGAAGTATTGTCCAAAAATCAGTAAAAAGTGACCAGAAATTACACATTTCCTGAACTATATTGGAAAAAACTAATTATATGTGATTTGTAATATTTCTGCATAGTTAACTATTATTAAATTTAGAGTATGGACACCACTAGGTATAACAAAAATCTTAAGATTTTCGTTCCAAAGTAAATTTTGCTCCCATTTTTCATATTTGTTCCATATCCATAACCCTAACTATGTCTTCAACATTCAAAGTTCATCAGATGCAAAACATTTGCAACAAAAACAAAGGTTACAATTCAATTTTTCGGAATAAACTTGCCCTTTTCTAAGCACTGACTCCCCATTTTTCATTTTTCCGATTATATTTTGTTTAAACTAAATCAGCTTGCTATTTTTCGTCAATAATGCCCAATAATTAATTTAATCACTCGCAGGTTTGCGCTTATGAAATTGAACACTAATTTACTTTTCAAGTTCACGGTAACTTCAAACAAAACTAGTTGGTTTGGTATTTAGCCTTGAGGCAAGTTACATGAACTTCCCGATATGTGTAAATAATCGACTTAATAAAAAAAATGTGTAAATAGTATACTACATCAATCCTACTTTAAAAAAAACGATAATATTTTTAGGAAAGTTTGACGAATTTTTAAAATTAAACTACTTGTAAGGCCGTAATATTACAGTAAGTTCTATAAGACCATGATGTATATCGCCAAAAAAAGTTCCATGAAAATCGGCTTAATTTTTTTTCAACAGTTCATTACAAGAAAACGGCTCGGTAGATTTTCACCTAAAATTAATCAGTATCATTCCCAACTAATATCTTTCGAACAGTTTTTGATTTTTTAAAATCGGTTCGGTAGTTTTAGCTTGAATGTGGACGAAAAGTTTAACATTTTTTTTTAAATTACAAAGAAACGGTTTGGCAGATCGTCTCACAAAACTGACAAACGATAGTCCTCATTGAGATACATCAAATCGCTTTTAAATTTCTGAAATCGGTTCAGGCGTTTTTAAGAAAACGTCGATCAAAGATTTAATTTTGACAAATGCCAAAAAAACGATACTAATTTTTGCAAACTTTGAAGATTTTTTAAAATTAAACGACTTGTCGTAGGACCGTAATATTTTAGTATGACCTATAAGACTGTGGTATCTACCGTCAAAAAAAAATTATAAAAATCGTCGAATTTTTTTTTTTTAAACTTTATTACAAGAAAACGGCCCGGTCGATCTTTACCAAAAACTAATCAGCACGATTCCCAACCAATATCTATCTAATTGTGAAAATATTGTGTAATTTCAAGTTAATGTTTATAATACATAGTGTAGTGCATTACCATATCCTAATACCATGGATTATTAAAATTTTCCAATTTAACACTAAGATCTACTAATTGTAAGTACTAATTACTATTTTATTTTTTCTTTTCACTCCAATTCAATTGTTTTAGTTTTTAATTTTATTTTTAGTTTCCACTGAATGAAGGCTAGGATTATAGCCGAAACGTATGGATTTAAAATAAATTTTTGAAAGAAATTCATGTTTTTCATTGATTTTATGCCCGATTATTAGACTTTGTTAATATATATATATATATATATATATATATATATATATATATATATATATTTCAAAGTAACTAGCAGCCCATTCGTCGAAATAAAAAAGGTATAAAGTATAAAAACTTTTATTTATACGTTTCGACACAAGATGCGTGTCATCATTCAGCAACTACAACAATTTGAAAATTTTATTAACTAATGTAAACAACAATAAGATTAATTATAGCATAGAGAAACATTATACACACCACAGGAAAAAAACACTCAACAAAAATTTATTTTAAAAAATTAAACTTAATAACATATTAGAGAAAAACATTTTTTTAGAAAAAATTATGAAACTAAAAGATTTGAAAACTAATTTGACTAAAAGTTATGAATTTATATATATACTAGCTGACCCGACAGACGTTGTTCTGTACCCACGTCTACAATTTTTCAATATTTTATACTAATATTTACTGCATAGTTAAAAATAATAATTACTGTTTTTTGAATTACTATCTACACCAATATATGAGTGATGTTGAATGTAGAACTGCTTCAAATAAATGATTGTTCTCAATTCCCACAGTTAACACTTTAATTATTCATTTAACAAATATTAAAAAAAATTCAATAAAATTGTATATTAAAAATTATACACTGCGATTTATAGAACAAATTTATTTCCAATAGCTCAATTTATTTCATTGCATTTAAGGGTTATATAGTATTTTTAGTCATACCTGTAGATGTGGATGTATAAATGAATGATTTTTTGTTTATTCACGACTAAAACATTGATTTTCGATATTTAACACAATAAAAATGATCGTCTGCTTTTGTGATTAATGGTCATAGCATAAGATACACGTGTTGAAATCTTTTAAAAAGTACAACAAATTCAGGAAGAATTAATATATAGCATTCGCGACAAAGGTGCAATAATACCTTTTATTTTTCTACCCAAAATAATGTTGCCTATAATTTTTATAATTTCGTACTATATTTTAACTGGCTTTTAGTAATTTTAATATCTAAATTACATTTTTTAACTTCCCGTAGGGTAAGTTATTGTAATGGGCCGAAAATCGGAATTGAAAATTTTTGCATTTCTCGACGTTTTGAAGGTTTCTGAACGTTTTGGCATACCTCAGAAAAAATGGATGTGTGTGTGTGTGTGTGTGTGTATGTATGTATGGATACAAATTTCCAGTCACGTTTTAGGGCGCACGGATCAACCGATTTGAATGGTTCAAAAAACATTCGATTCCTATTGATAGGGAAAAGAGCTGATTAGTTTTTAGCAAAGGCAGGTCCAGCCGTTTCGGAGATACGGAGCAAAGAGTGCAGAAAATAGAAATCGAATTTTTAAGAGAACGGAGTATCCGATTTGAATGATCTAAAAAACATTCAATTAGTAATGATAGGGAGAAGGGTTTATTAGTTTTTGGCAAAGGCAGGCCCAGCCATTTCGAAGATACGGAGCTAAATATGTAAAAAATGACAGTTTTTGAGAGAACTAAGCGTCCGATTTAAATGATTCAAAGAACTTTCTGCTTGTCTTAACAAATTTTTTTTTTTTTTAGTTTTTCAGATTTTATTTTATTATTTTATATTAGACAATGATACAATATTTATAATAATCTATTTGAAAACATTCAGTATTCAACGGGAAGTTTCAGCAATTTGCCTTAAGGCACGATGCCATAATTGCCTCAAGACAGAATTCCACTTACAGCTAGTTTCTCCAATAAATCAATATACATTATTGCTTAAGTTTATATTTGAAGTGAATTAATTTGTCAAATCCTGTTCACATGTGCTCTATTCAACTTACGATCAACAAAATTATTGCTCTGTAAATTTTTTTACTGTGCTCCAATTTACTTGATATTTTGGAAATAGGCTAATCTTTATCTTAAGTTCAGAAGTGAAAACAATTTGCACTCCGTCACCATCCATCGCATTAATTGGATTATTACTCTTTTAATTCTGATTTTATCAGAACTTGTGATACACTATTTCAAAGGTGATTAAATGAGCTACGGCACAATGAGTGAAACGGCGAAGGGTTAAAGGGCTCGAAAGACCTCTGGTTGGACAGCCGCGCACTTCGTAATTAATACCTCTATCAATATTTGTGTAATCGAAAAATACTAAACAACAATAATTAGTAATAAAAATACCTCGAATTTTCATATATATATACTTTTATACGTATTCTTTCAGAGATATTATAATGAGAAATTGGATTTTTTTTAAATATTTTTTTTTAAAATCGTTTGTACTAAAGTTGTGGTATTTTCTAGAATCCATCAAGATCTCTTAAACCAAGTTTTTTCTAGATGGAATACGATTATTTTTAAATTTGGTGGTAATGGCACTGAAAAACTATTTGATTTAAATGAAAAAACATTATATGCGTCATTTATTTGCATGATAGTTTACTCATTTTACACGCAGAAGTACTCATTTTAAAGCTCATTTTGAGCACTATAAAAACCCATTTTCATATCTAGCCTAATAATGTTCCAAAAACACTATAAAATAGCGATTTATTGAGATTTTAATTGATATAATTCTGTTCATTATATGATTTTCGTTAAAATGTATATTTTTGAAGATATTAGCAAAAATGATGAAAAACGCAAAAAAGAAACAAATTTTCAGTAGCCAGTAACTTGAAAAGTATTTGCTTTTTTGAAAAACATTATTAAACATTTTTCTCTTATAATTAGTTCTTTTATCGATACCCTACGTTATTTTAAATTACACCACATTGAAAAAAGTAAAATTACACCACTGAAAAGAAATGTCGTCCACCCGAGAAGTGGTAAAGGAGTCTAAATTGTTTTCACTTCTGAAGAGTAAGATGAACCTAGTTCCAAAATTCCAAACGAAATGGAAAACAGTAGAAAAAGTTCAGACCGAAAGCGCTCCATTGAGTAAATATTCCGTACCAAATGACAAACATATGAATTTTTGACTCAATGAAACTTAAATAATTTTTTTTTGTATTGTGACATGATTGTGACTTAGTATAGTAAGGCAAAACGACTGCAAATTGAATATTTTTGAGCGCAATCACTTATGGCTCGCCCCATTGCACGAATTCGTACGGCGAATCTGTTCGCAAAGTGCGCAAACAAAATTATTGCAAGCAACGCGCAGTTGAGAACACGATTCGCCGTGCGCGTCAGACGCATGCGCATACTGTCAAACGCATGTTATATTATTTGCATCTTAAATTAATTTAATTTTTGGCACATCTCAGCTGCTTTTCGGCAATAATAATGTAGACATTACATTTTCCTTATTCATAATCATGAATTTATTATATTTTAATATTGCCTTAGCCTCTAAGTGAACAGAAATCTTTGGCAAATGACAGTCTTCAATTGTTCTTAATGTCAAACTAAGCTTCAAATATTTTCAAGGGCAAACAATGATAAGCGGTTTTTTGTAATTTTTTCCATTTATTTCTACAATCTAACTATATTTCTATGAATCAAAACATTCTAGAAAATTTCCCGAACAAACTTCAGGAAGATTCATGAAAATCCGAATTATAGTTTAGGAGGAATTATGAAACTTACATTGTTACAGAAGAATTTTATATATAAGACTAGCTGACCCGACAGACGTTGTTCTGTACCTACGTCTACAATTTTTCAATATTTTATACTAATATTTACTGCTTAGTTAAAAATAATAATTACTGTTTTTTGAATTACTATTTACACCAATATATAAGTGATGTTGAATGTAGAACTGTTTCAAATAAAATGATTGTTCTCAATTTCCACAGTTAACACTTTAATTATTTATTTAACAAATATTAAAAAATGTTCAATAAAATTGTATATTAAAAATTATACACTGCGATTTATAGAACAAATTTATTTCCAATAGCTCAATTTATTTTATTGCATTTAAGGGTTATATAGTATTTTTAGCCATACCTGTAGATGTGGATGTATAAATGAATGATTTTTTGTTTATTCACGACTAAAACATTGATTTTCCAAATTTATCACACTAAAAATGATCGTCTGCCTTTTTGATTTATGGTCATAGCATAAGATACTCATGTTGAAAATTTAAATCTTTTAAAAAGTACAACAAATTCAGAAAGAATTAATATATAGCATTCGCGGCAAAGGTGCAATATCACCTTTTATTTTTCTCACCCAAAATAATTGCTTCAATAATGTTGCCTATAATTTTTATAATTTTGTACCATATTTTAACTGGCTTTAAGTAATTTTAATATCTAAATTGCATTTTTTTCTCTAATAAATCAATATACATTATTGCTTAAGTTTATATTTGAAGTGAATTAATTTGTCAAATCCGTTCACATGTGCTCTATTCAACTTACGATCAACAAAATTATTGCTCTGTAAATTTTTTTTACTGTGCTCCAATTTACTTGATATTTTAGAAATAGGCTAATCTTTATCTTAATTTCAATGTTTTTAACAATTTGCACTCCGTCACCATCCACAGCATTAATTGGATTATTACTCTTTTAATTCTGATTTTATCAGAACTTGTAATACACTATTTTAAAGGTGATTAAATGAGCTACAACTTTCTCTATCATTAATTTTACCGTAACTTCTCTTATTGTAAAACGGCGAAGGGTTAAAGGGCTCGAAAGACCTCTGGTTGGACAGCTCCTTAATTAATCATACATCTATCAATATTTGTGTAACGAAAAAATAATAAACAATAATAATTAGTCAGAAAAATACCTCGAATTTTCTTATATATATACTTTTATACGTATTCTTTCAGAGGTATTATGATGAGAAATTGGTTGTTTTTTTTTTAAATGTTTTTTTTTTCATGAAATCATGAGTTTTTTAAGAATCATTTGTACTAAAGTTGTGGTATTTTCTAGAATCCATCAAGATCTCTTAAACCAAGTTAATTCTAGATTGAATACGATTATTTTTAATTTGGTGGATATGGCACTCAAAGTATTTGATTTAAATGAAAAAAAAAAACATTGCATGCGTCCTTTATCTGCATGATAGCTCACTCATTTTACACGCAGAAATACTCATTTTAAAGCTTATTTTGAGCACTATAAAAACCCATTTTCATATCTAGCCTAATAATGTTCCTAAAACACTATAAAATAACGATTTATTAAGATTTTAATTGATATAATTCTGTTCATTACATGATTTTCGTTAAAATGTATATTTTTGAAGGTGTTAGCAACAAATGATGAAAAACGCAAAAAAGAAACAAATATTCAGTAGCCAGTAACTTGAAAAGTATTTCCTTTTTTGAAAAACATTATTAAATATTTTTCTCGTATAATTAGTTCTTTTATCGATACCCAACGTTATTTTGAAAAAAGTAAAATTACACCACTGAAAAGAAATGTCATCCACCCGAGAAGTGGTAAAGGAGTCTAAATTGTTTTCACTTCTGAAGAGTAAGATGAACCTAGTTCCAAAATTCCAAACGAATTGGAAAATAGTAAAAATTTCAGACCCAAAGCGCTCCATTGAGTAAATATTCCGTACCCAATGACAAACATATGAATTTTTGACACAATGAAACTTTTAAATAATTTTTTTTGTATTGTGACTTAGTATAGTAAGGCAAAACGACTGCAAATTGAATATGTTTGAGCGCAATCACTTATGGCTCGCTCCTTTGCGCGAATTCGTACGGCGAATCTGTTCGCAAAGTGCGCAAACAAAATTATTGCAAGCAAAAGCAAACCACGCGCACGTCAGACGCATGCGCAGACTGCATCACTTGTCAAATGCATGTTATATTATTTGCATCTTATAATAATTTAATTTTTGGCACATCTCAGCTGCTTTTCGGCATTAATAATGTAGACATTACATTTTCCTTATTCATAATTATGAATTTATTATATTCTAATATTGCCTTAGCCTATAAGTGAATAGAAATGTTTGGCAAATGACAGTCCTCAATTGTTTTTAATGTCAAACTAAGCTTCAAATATTCTCAAGGGCAAACAATGATAAGCGGTTTTTAGTAATTTTTTCTATTTATTTCTACAATTTAACTATATTTCTATGAATCAAAACATTCTAAAAAATTTCCCGAACAAACTTCAGGAAGATTCATGAAAATCCGAATTATAGTTTAGAAGGAAATATGAAACTTACATTGTTACAGAAGAATTTTATATATAAGATATATATATTGAAGAGACGTTAGTAATGAATTTACTAATTAATGATTAAATGTAACCAATTTTTAATAACTTCTTGGTTCTTGAGTAGATTAGAGTTTTATTTGAAATACTTAACGACGAGAATTGGAACATTTGTAGCTCTTCTGGAAGTGTGTGAAATCAAAGAATTTATTTAGATACAAAAATTTATTTAGCGCTTTATTATAATATTTTAGTTGTTACTTGTTCAAGAGTTCAGGACTAACTAACTTATATTTTTACATTTTTAAAATATTTCCAATATTTCTAGTTTTATGATAGCTCGCCGAAGGTACATGAGCTATCATAAACTTTTATTAAGGGTTGTCTGGCAGATGTACAAAATATTCGCAACATTTACCGGTACTCGGGATTATACATCGTCCAAATGAATTTACTTATGACTATTATTTAAAACTAGTTGGTTTGGTATTTAGCCTTGAGGCAAGTTACATGAACTTCCCGATATGTGTAATTAATCGACTTAATCAATAAAAAATAATTTAATTGATGAGTGATTAGAAGTATTCCGAGTGGATTTATTACACATGATTGAAAACAAACGAACACTTTGACTCGGAGTATTTTCTAATAGCAAATTTTCAAAAATCACCAGTTTTTATAATTGAACCAGTTTCCATAGGACTTTAATGGTTTACTATGTTCATTAAAACCAAGTACTCTATCGTTATACCAAGTAAATCGTCTAATTTTAATTTTAACAAACGTCAAAAAAACTACTCATTTTCTTAATCTTCGATTAATTTTTAAAATTAAACTACTTGTCGTAAAGCCGTGATATTTCAGTAAGTTCTATAAGACCATGATATATATCGCCAAAAAAAGTTCCATAAAAATCGGCTTATTTTTTTTTCAACAGTTAATTACAAGAAAACTGCTTGGTAGATTTTCACCTAAAACTAATCAGTATCATTCCCAACTAATATCTTTCGAACAGTGTTTGATTTTTTAAAATCGATTTGGCAGTATGAGCTTAAATCAACACAACACAACTCGCGGCAACTGGGCACCGTGCTTCCGAAGATATCACTCAGACGTCAGTCGGCAATGAGTGCGGTTGTTACTGATCAATAATATTCTTGAAAAAAACCAACATTGAACTGATTTTTGTGTGCCTTTATCATTAATACTTCATGTGTGCTTGCAACTAATTAAATTAATTTTAAGTTATTTTATATATATAATAATATTTATAAAAACAATTTGTTATAAACAACGTGTGTGTCTGTGTTTGGTGCTGTTAAGGATTTTCCATTTGGTGAAAATCACAGAAAAACTCCACCGTCTCGGTGTGGCGTGTTGGGGTGGATTACATATTATTTTTTGTTTCCGTAATTTTAATTTAACTACATAAATATGAATGTCAATCTTTTGTGCCCCGAAGCCCCATTTGGCGAACGGGTGGATTGCAATTTTGCTGAAGTTGACGAGAATTTGACAAAAGACGCCAGAGTCATGGATAACATGCTGATGTTGGAAGGGAGCACCATCCCCCGCATGAATTACTTTGCCAATTTCCAGGGGGATCTGCTACCTTTCATGAGGAAAGTTGTCACCACATGGATGTTGGAGGTGTGTGAAGAGCAACACTGCGAAGAACAAGTGTTTCCTCTAGCTGTTAATTCATGGATCGTTTTTTGTGCGTATGCGAGATTCCTCGTCAACAACTTCAACTTGTGGGTGCAACAGCTTTACTGGTTTCCACCAAGATTCGTCAATGCCACAATTTGACCATCCATCTGCTTTGCGCTTATACTGATCATAGTGTCGCCCCTGAAGAAATTAGGACCATGGAAGTGTTAATTCTAACCAAGCTGAACTGGAACTCGAATACGATTACTGGCTTCGACTTTGTTGATCACTTAATCGAGCGAATGCCATGGGGACATGAAAGCCGCCTTACCAATCGTCATGCTCACACCTTGGTGTCTGTCTGCTGTACTGAACCTGAATTTATGCAGACCGCTCCTTCGCTCCTTGCCACCGCTTGCGTTTGCGCCGCCGTTCGAGGCCTGAACCTTCCATCATCGCAATGCGCCCTTGCGGATCTTTGCGCCGTTTCTCGTGCCGACATAACTCTCGCCGAATTAATGGTTTGTCACATCGAGCGAGTTATTGCCAACGAAACTGCGTCATTGCAAACGCCTTCGGGAACTCCACCAGCGTCTAATCCAAACTCTCCATATCAGAGCCCCGAAGCCTCAGTATCTCTAAATATTATATAATGAAAATCATAGTTGATTATCCTTTAATACACTTACGCTTACCTAGATTTGATTACCTAGTACTTGTAAATGAATTTGATTGCATTTGGTTGAGAGTGTGATTGATTAATGAATGTGATGTGTGCTATTCATGGAAAATCTAGATATTAAAATACAATTATGTTGGAGCATTTAATTAATAATAAGACTTTTGCAGTTTGATTGGGTTTGATTGCGTTTTGTGTAAATGTAAGTTAATTTATGGAATTATATATGAAATTAATATATATTGTTAGGAGTAAAGTTTTGTTCAGGTATTTCTCTTTTATAAATATTCTGACTACTTTTTCAAAAAAGTTTGTGTATGAACAAACAAAATGTAATTTTTAGATATACATATTTTTAACATTTATATAATATAGATGAACGACGCTGCTCGGTGTTTGAAAATTATATTTAAACCTTATTTATATTATTAGTTATATTATAATTTGATCTTCGTTAGTTTTTTTTATTAATTTGCACGTCAGTAGAGTCCCTTTTTTATTTGTTTGCCTCTTTTTCAATTTGCTTGTCAGTACAGTCCTTTTCCTCAACCTAGACACTCGTCAGTGCTGGACTTGATCAATATAGTCCCGTCCCTCTATACCCTGCCCCACATTCCTCACGATGGATACACAATATGGGGCCTATTATTAACAGCGGCAATCTCGATGCGTTCATTTCGATCCACTTGAGACTCGACTCGATAGAGGGAAGCACTGAAAAAACACACGCTAATGATGACTAATGACTAATGACTAATGACCGGTGATGAGTCAGACAGTCAGTAGAGTCACCGTGGAGCGATTTAGTTCCTACACTCTGCTAAATTAGTCCTAGCAGGGAAATAATAGACAAAAAAGGACTCTACTGACGAGCAAATTGAAACCAAAGATAAAAAGGGACTCTACTGGCAAATAATTTAAACAAGACCGCACGTTATTTAAGAAGAAGAAAAGGACTCTACTGACAAGCAAACTGAAAAAAGAGAAAACATTGACTATAAGGAAACTCTAAGGGAAGCAAAGAGACAAAATTGCTAGTTTATGCAAAAGGGACTCTACTAACGAGCAAATGTTGTCATTTTAAATATAGGCATGTGGGGGGTATCAAATAAAAGGTCTCGACGAGCTAAATTCAAATACCATATGCACAAACTTAGTAAACGTACGGGTTCCGTACAACACAAAATGTCATAATTCAATATCACTGTTGTCATGTCATAATTCACAATCATGTTTTTTGAACGCAAATTTAAAGCACACCGATTTGCAAAATTTTAATCTTAACTGAAACTGAAGCTGAACATAGAAAAGGACTCTACTGACGAGCAAATTGAAAATGAGACAAACAAATGAAAAAGGCACTCTACTGATAAGCAAATTAAAAAAGAAGCAAATAAAAAAGGGACTACCGACGAGCAAATTGAAAATGAGACAAATAAACGAAAAAGGGTCTAACTAATGAGCAATTAAAAATAAGACAAAAAATAAAAAGGGACTCTACTGACGAGCAAATTAAAACAAAAGATAAAAGGGCCTTTACTGGCTAGCAATCTCAAAGGGACTCTACTGACTTACTGACGATCAAATTAAAATAAGAGATGATAATTTAAATACCCAAAGCGATTTTACTGACAACTAAATTAAATACAGAGAAAAAAAATTGATCGTCCCCTTGAACAACGAAAACAACAAAAAAAGCTATGTTTATAGTTTTTGGTCAAAATCTGAAAATGCTCCTGAACAGTCACATTATAAACACTGCCTCGTGTTAAAGATGTTCATTAGAATGTACTTATCTAGGGCTTTTCACGTTTTTCTTCCAAAAAATTCATATTTTTTATATTTAATCAATAATCGTATGTTATACGTTTATAAATTAAACTCGTAACTGCTAACGTGTAGTGTTGTAACCTCTAAATTGTCTTAAGGTGATTTGTAGCAATAAAATTCTGCACAAAACTCATCTTTGGCCATAGTTCGTACCTTGAATATTTATGATACAAAAACGCTGTCGAAAATTAGTAACATATTAAAGCTACTTGTATACACATATAGTACAGCTGGTCAAATATGAGTTAAGAAGTTTTACTCAAATATAGGCATGTGGGTATCAAAATGAAAGGCTCGACTTGAACTAGCAAACCTGTAGTAAAAGACTCGGTAAAGACAATAGGTTGTAACGATTTCTAATATTTTTTTTTTTTTGTTAATTTAAAGTATACGAAGTGGTGTCGAGTTCGCCACGGTATATTATAGATATACATATTTCAATTTTGCACAAATTCATTAATTCGGACAAACGGTTTTCAAGAGTTACAAGACTTGCAATAAAAAGTTGACAAATGGGTTGCTGAACAGTGGGTCAAAACTTTGTAAATAAAATATAGGCATGTGGGGTATCAAATGAAAGGTCTCGACGAGCTGAATTCAAATATCATGGTGACGTCACAAGTAATAAGTTTGCGTAATATAGGTTTGCGTACAAACCATTTATTCAATTTCATATTCATTTTTGTGCAATTTTGAAGTACTCGAATTGCTGCAATGTTTCTATATCATAAAACAATATTATACATAATTTGATTAACACACAATTCACCAAATATTGCCATTCATCTCGGACAAACGGTTTTAAAGAGTTACAATAAATTAATATAGGTTGACCAATAGGTTGCTGAACAGTAGGTCAAAACTTTGTAAAATCAAATATAGGCATGTGGGGGATCAAATGAAAGGTATCGACGAGCTAAAATCAAATACCATATACACAAATCCAGCAAAC
>NW_020538973.1:0-21360 GCF_003426905.1 Ctenocephalides felis
ATTAACAATTTGCAAAAATGGATATTCATTAAAAATATGTAAGAATTTGGGAGATCTCAGAAATGAAGAAGTTTTTTATGCATATTACTTCACTTATATTGACGTATTGAAGCATTAATTGAATTATAAGAAGGCAGGTTCAGCGGTTTGATAAAGTGGAACTCTAAAATAAATCTAATTTCATCTGTTTCACAAATGTATAGTTCTTTGGCATTATTTTTACAGGACATGAGAGCTAAACAATTTTCCGAATACGAGGAAAAAGAAAAAGCACTTTCTGGGGTAAAAAACTATTATCATGACAATCATCGTAAAAGAACCCGAAAATTTCAGGCAGACGAGTCATAAGAGTATGAAAGAGTATTTTATTGTAGAGAAGAAAATTTTCGAATAAATATTTATTATCGAATTTTAGACACTTTAAGTGTTCAATTGGCAGGCCGTAAATGCGTTAAAATGCTTATCATACGCTCTATGAAAATTTAATATTTTTGACAATTTATTTGAAATGGAAACTAGAGAATTAAAAATTCGGGCAGATGACTTAGTCACTAAGTATCCTGAAGATTTGGAAGATACATTAGGAAATTAATGCATTCATTTACAACACTACTAATAGAATCTTTTTCAAGTACGGAAGATGTTCGTTCCGCACAAGGAATATATAATTTTTTGCATTCTAATAATCTTCGTAAAGTTTATCCAAATATAGACATTGCTTTACGGATCTTTTGAGTAATCCTGTTACAAATTGTTCTGGAGAAAGGTCTTTTTCTACTTTGAAAAGAGCCAGGATAGACTTAGTGCTTTAGCAATACTGACTATCGAAGCACAACTTGTTCAAGAAATTGATTATTGATGTTGTTGTTGATGATTTATTGATTGTTGATGTTTTTGTTCAGACAAAATCCAGAAAAAAATATTTACGAATAGCTATAAATTATAGTTTTAGAAAAATGAGTATTATATTATATTATATTGTTAATATTTAATAAACATTTATTTGTATTATTTAACAATTATTATTTCAAAAAATAAAAAATATATTAAGTAATTTAAAATAAAAATATATTTTTTAAATAATAAGATAAATTTTTGTCTATTAAAAAGAGCGGCTGATTTTATAGGGCCTAGGGCGGCAGATGGCTTAATCCGCCACTGATAATACATGCCCCGCAGTCTACCTAAATAACAAACCTGTCCCACAATCAGATGTGGTAAAGTACTTGGGTATGCATCTAGATAACAAATAACATGGAGACATCATATTAATAATGAGAAGAATCAAATCAAACAGAAAATGAAAGAATTATATTGGCTAAAAACCGAAACTCCAAATTATCTGCAGAGAACAAATTACTTTTGTATAAATGTGTAATGAAACCAATTGGATGTATGGCGTAGAGTTATGGGGCACTGCTTCAAAATCGAATATTGCAATAATAGAAAGAATGCAAAATAAAATTCTAAGATCAATTATAAACGCACCATGGTACGTGACAAACTTTACAATACACAATGACCTGGAAATGTTAACAGTCCGGCAAACAATACAAGAGCGTGCCTTAATCCATAGAATAAATTAGAGACCCACCCAAACCCAATAGTTGCAGACATCTTACTACCGCATGACAATAGAAGACTGAAAAGGATATTATGGCCATTCGATTTTATGTAAACTAAGTAAGATATATCACTGGATTATCTTATATAATATCATACTTATTTAAATGTACAGTTTAGCTCATAGAAATTATTTTGTATTTCTGATGCTGAAATAAAGTGAAATAAAAAAAAAAAAAAAAAATTAACAAGTCCCATGCCATTACTACATGTTCCATCTAGTGGTGCACTACAAACCAACCCTTTAGCATTGTATGAACCTACCTAGTGTACGACTTGTATTAACGTTGTAGCGTCGCTCCAACAGATGTACGTAGTATAAAAAAGGGTTAATGTTCATCCTCTATATATATATATATATATATATATAATATATATATATATATATATCTATATATAAAATTAAATATAAAACTGACCTTAACTGATGCTGGGGCATCCTCATATCCCTCTGCCTACTGTTCGTTCCAGCCGAGTCCTATCAGTCTCCGATTCAATTGCCTCCATACAACTTTCAGCCTCCGATAACCATGCCAAGAACTTCTCCAAAGATCTAAATAAAATATATATATATATATATATATATATTTTGTAGAGTTTCGAACAAGAATCCAAAAATAATACAAAATAAAAAACAAGAAAAGTTTTAAAAAAAAAACAATTCTTTATTTAATTATTTGTTTATTGTCGACGTTTCGGAACTAGGTACGTTCCATCTTCAGGACATCTGTCAAGAAACATGATCTTGATGAGATTTTAGCAAACAATATGTTTAGGAAAAGAAAATAGATTTTTCTTAAATAATGAATAAATTGTAAAAAATATAACAATGTACAGAAATATGATAATATGTTCAAAATAAAATGATAAAAATAAATGAGTGGATTATCAGAACAGGATATAAACATAATAGAAAATTTTTTTGAAAGTTATGGAAATTTTTAAGAAAAAGGTTAATGACAAAGTTGAATTATTACCTGTATGTTGAATATTTGTTAGCACTTTTCACTAAACAAGCTTTTTTAACAAAATATTAGACATTAGATCAGATCACAACCTATTACATGATTCATATTTAAATTTTTTACACTTTTGACAAACAATTAATATCGACTCCTTTTAAGATCAACAATTTAAGTATTCACACCCTGACATATAACAACACACACATACTCTCACATCTCTCGTTCAAGTGTTTACACGTGTTACAAAGGGCACACCAGTTTCATTTAGTTAATTTTGAAAGCCAATCGAACAACATCCTAGAAACAATATTATTTGTGTTTTCAAATAATAATTTTAAAAAAAAGACAAATTTTTTAGTAATTTGATTTACAAAATCTAATTATACGGCGGAAATTAACTCACAAAATCATTTTTGTTAAAAAGCTTGTTTAGTGAAAAAGTGCTAACAAATATTCAAACATACAGGTAATTAATTCAACTTTGTCATTAACCTTTCTTAAAAAAATTTCCATAACTTTCAAAAAAATTTCATTTTATGTTAATATCCTGTTCTGATAATCCACTCATTTATTTTTATCATTTTTATTTTGAACATATTATCATATTCTGTACATTGTTATATTTTTTACAATTTAATTCATTATTTAAGAAAAATCTATTTTTTTTCCTAAAACATATTGTTTGCTAAAATCTCATCAAGATCATGTTTCTTGACAGATGTCCTGAAGATGGAACGTACCTAGTTCCGAAACGTCGACAATAAACAAATAATTAAATAAAGAAATTGTTTTTTTTTAAAAACTTTTCTTGTTTTATTTTGTATTATTTTTGGATTCTTGTTCGAAACTCTACAAAATATACACAAATCCAAGACTCTACCATTCAAATATATATTATATATATATATATATATACAGAGTTTTCATATTATGTAAGAAAATGTGCAAATTCAAGGTTTAACAATATTTTCTAGGCATTTTTGTTGTAAAACTTTTAAATCGTTATATACAGCATTTTAGATACTTTAATTAGCTTTCTAACGATATATAATAATGTATATAATGTAACCAGCAGACATCTTAGTTTACTCAAATAGATGCAAATGACTTAGTACTTGATTTTGAAGTTTGAACAATTTTTTTTAATATATATTTGTTCTAAACGTTTTAAATTGTTATATACAGATTTGTAGAGAATTTCATTAGCTTTTTAACAGTATATAAATAAATGTTAATATTTAAATAATTTATTAAAAATTTTAATCAAATATAAAAAAATGTTCAAAAGCTTTACAACAATATTCGCTATGTGTAGATTATATTTTTTCAAATAAATTTGTTCTAAAAGTCACAAAGTGTTATATACAGATTTATAGATAATTTTATTAGCTTTCTAATGATATATAATGATAAATATTTATAAAAACACATTGTAAGAAAATTGAATTATAAACAAAACTGTACCATTAGTCAAAAGTTTGCAATAGCATTAATAATTTTTGCGGACATTTTTTTTAAATTTGCATAATTTACAAAAAATTTTGTTTAAACATTCATATATTATTATGCATTATTACAAAGCATATTAAATTGTGCATAAATCTGTATTTACGGTTTTAAAAGTTTTAGAACAAAACTTTTGACCAAAACTACTCAAACTTTACTACTCAAACAAATATCAATAATATAGATGTTTAGTCACACTTTATTTAAGTTTGCATTATTTATCAGAAAAAATGTTTAAATTTTAATACACTATTATATATCAATACAAAACTTATAAAATTGTCTGCAAATGTGCATTTTTAGTTTTGTAACTGTTGGAATAAAATTATTAATAAAAATTGTTTAGTTAAATTAAATTTAGTATTATCAGTACGTATTGCATAGGTTACGAAGAACTATACACTAAAATTCAAGTTTAGAAATTTTTCTTGAATAATTTTGTTCGCAAAGTTTTGAAACGTTATATACAGATTTATAGACCATTTTATTAGCTTTCCAACAATATATAACGCTATTGTTATTTTGAAAATATCTAGAACAAAATGCACGTGCAAAGAAAGTAAAAGTGCATCCATTGCAACTAAAAATATAAAATCACACTCCAATTTGATCATAAAATGACATCAAAGTTTGAAATTTTTTTGAACAAAATTTTGTTTGTAACGTACTAAATTATTATATACACATTTATAGATAATATTTTATTACTTTTTTAACGATATATAATAACATATATGTTGTGAAACAAATTTTAGCAATATGAACGCAAACGTAGAAAAATATACCCTATAACGTCTACCAAAGGCTAATAACTCGATACTAAAGTTTGAACTTTACAGATTTTTCCTAAATAATTTTGTTCGCAAAGTTATTAAACGTTATATACAGATTTGTAGATAATTTCATTAGCTTTCTAACAATATATAACACTTTTGTAATATTTGAAATATCTAGAACAAAATGTACGTGCAAACAAAAATCTGCACCCATTGCAACTAGTATCATAAATTAACACGTGACTTTGAAAAATTGTTTTTTGCAAAATTTTGTTCCAAACTTTAAAAATCCCTTTATACAGACTTGTAGACAATTTCATAACCTTTTATTTGATATGCAACAAAATATACTTATCACCTGTCTTTTACAATTTATTACTCAAATTATCACTCACCTGTCGAAGTTATGTAAAGAGTTAATAGCAGCATTGAGGACCCTTCCTCTGGCCACAACTGCTTGTGTCAAATTAGCATAACGTTGATTGACACATTCCGTCATCTTTTTTATACGTGACGTGTCATCGTGCTGATAAACAGCTATTAATTTCTGTGTCAACTGATTGAAGAGTTCGATTTGATGTAACTCTGCATGATATGACTGGAAAAAGACAAAAAAAAATCAAATTTTTGTAAATAATTTTTGGAATATTGGTGTAAATAAGAATTGTGTTTAGCCAGTTTTTTGGGCTTGAAATTACCTTTGATTTGATGTATATAAGTATAGATGTGTTGGAACAAATTGTGGTTTAAAAACGCTTTCAAAAATTTATTTACTGAATTAAATTTTAATTGCACAGTGTGAAGCACGCTTTAGCCTAAAGCAGTAGCCACACTTGCGCTTTTGCTTATGAGCTTTGTTTAGGGTTTTATATGGCGCCGATTGAGTGTAGTGGAAGCTTTAGGGCTGTAAAGCGTGTTTCACACTTGAACTTCCAAAATTTAGCAGGAAATTCATAGTTTTTTTTGAATAACTTCTAAGCTATTTGTGAAAGGTATGAGGTATGTTTAGCTAATTCGTAGCTAATTGAATTTTATAAAATTTGAGGTAACATTATTGTAAATTTTATAAATAATTTTAATATAAAAATGCTATTAGAAATGCTGATAAAATTATATGATGAAGATATTTTTGTAGTTTTAGTTTTGTAACTTCTAAACTATTTATACAAACTATAATGTGTGTTTAGGTAATTTGTATATAATAAAATTAACTAAAATTCAAGCTAATATTTTTGTAAGTTTCATAAATAATTTTTAATATGAAAATGTAATTATAAATAAACAAACTAGCTAAACAAGTAGTATATAAATATACAATTTTATAGTTTTTCTTTTATATTTTCCAAACTAATTATGCAAACTATAAGGTATGTTTAGCTAATTGAATTATCTATCAATTTACACTAATATTATAGCAATTTTTGATTATTTTTTTTAATAAATGCAATTAAAAATTATCAATGCTTCAACTCAAATTATATGAAGTGGTTGCATTCTTACGATTTGTGTGCTATATTTTCTAAAATGTTGGTTGAAACTGAAAACTGTCTTTAGCTAATTTATAGCCTAAAGTACTAGCTACAAGTTTGTCTTATAGTATACTAAGATATCTTTAACAATTATCTTACAAAATTTAATTTCCTGGAGCAATATGTAAATGTTGATTAGTACCTGCTCTAGGACTTGTGTTTAGTTTTATACCTATAACTTCCAAACTAATTATGCTAGCTACAAACTATCTTTAGATAATTTATAGCTCGAAGTACTAGCTACAAGTTTAACTTTTATAGTTACCTTGGTAAATCTAATTTTGTACAGCCCTTAAAAACTTTCTTCAGTACAGCACTAGAGCTTGTGTGTAGTTTTTTTTTAGCTATAACTGTTAAACTAAATGTCGTAGCTAAATACTATCTTCAGCTATTTTGTAGCTTGAAATAAAAGCAAAAAGTTTGTCTAATACTGTACTAGGATATCTTTAACAGTTATCTTATTATAAAGAATTTCTTAGTGTACATATAAACTTTGTTAGTACCAACACTTAGACTTGTGTTTAGTTTTATAGCTATAACTTCCAAACTAATTGTGTTAGCTAAGAACTATCTTTAGCTAATTTGTAGCTTATAGTACTAGCTACCATTTTATCTAAGACTTTACTACGATATCATTAATATTTATTTTGCAAAAACCAAATTCCTTGAGCACTATTTAAGATTTAGTTGGTACAAGCACTAGGACTTGTGTTTACTTTTTTAGCTGTAACTTCAAAACTAATTGTGCCAACTGAAAGCAGTATTTAGCTAATTTGTAGCTACAAAAACTAGTTATAAGTTTGTCTCAAATTATTTCTCAAAATTTGTATTATTTATCCTACAAAACCCAAATTTTCAGTTCGCCTACTAAACTTTCGTCAGTGCTGGAATCAAGAATGCCTTTACTTTTTTTGCTAGAACTTCTAAACTGAAAATTCAAACTCAAAACTGTCTTTAGCTGATTTGAAGCTGAAAGAATTAGCTACAAATTTGAAGTAAAACTTTTTAACTCGCATTTGACCCGCTGTACTATTTATAGTACGACAGCACGTTTGCATGCATTTATTTATTGAAATTCTTGTAACTTTTGAACGGTTCGTCCAAAATGAATGAAATATTCGGCAAATTTGTTCTAAATTAAATTATCTATAACTGTACTTAATATCAATCCTTCAATCTACTCGGTATACTTTAAAATTGCAATAGAAACTCAAAAATTAGTTTTGAATATCAGATATATGTGATTGTACGGAATTCTATAGGTCTGTTTTGGACGTCACTGATATATTTGACGAGTTTAGGCATGTTGGGTATCAAATGAAAGGTCTCGACGAGCACTATCGAAATATCTTAGAAACAGAAACATAACACCAATAAGGATCCATAAAAATCATTTACCCATTTTTCAATGACTATTTTTGAAGTTTAAAGTATACAAAATTGCTGTAGAATTAAATTGCAATAAAAACTAAAACAAACAATTTAATTTAGCACATATTTGTCGAATAAACCATTCGCTTTAGACGAACCGTTCAAAAGTTACAAGAGATACAATAAAAAGTCGACCAATGGGTTGCAAAACAGGAGTTTGAACATAAGTTTACAAGTTTTACTTCAAACATAGGCATGTGGGGTATCAAATGAAACGTCTCGACAAGCACTATCCAAATAACGTAATAACGTACTCAATACACTATTTATTTAACTACTAATGTTAAAGTTTTCCATTTAAAATTGCTGTAGTGTCAAACTATATTGAAAGATATTATAGACGATTTAATTTAGCACAAATTCCCCGAAGAAACCATTTACTTCAGACGAACCGTTCAAAAGTTACAAGAGATATAACAAAATGTCGACCAATGGGTTGCAGAAATCGAGATCAAACGTAAGTTCACAAGTTTTACTTCAAATATAGGCATGTGGGGTATCAAATAAAAGGTCTCAACGAGCTCTATCCAACTAACACAACCCCAACCCCATAACCTCCATTTCCATTCTCAACACGTTTTCCTAATAAATTCCCACACACAATGCATATTAACACTTAAGAATTTAATCTCGTTTTAATACCCCCGACATCTATTGTATTTAGTGTGAATTTACGACCAAGAAGGGAAATTCCGTTAAACTGCGAACAATAACGGATGAAAGGCTTCCAAAGCGGATATGTGTCTATAAAATAGATATAGAAACGACGTGTATATACGTCAGGGTTTATATGCGATTTTAGACTTCAAGGAGTAGTTGAAAGTGGATATGGTGTTAGGGGATGTTTTAGATAATTTTATTGACTGTAAAATTCGAAAAATAGTTTTTAGATAACTAAGATATTTTAGGAGTTATCTGGAGAAATATAGATAAATGTACCGCAGGATATTGCATGAAATATTTTTAATTGTATTTTGCGTATATGGTGATCTTTAAGTGGATTTTTTAGTAATGAAAATTTATTTGATGTGAATACAATATTAGACAAAAACGTAGATGATTTATTGAACTTTCAGTATATCTAAGATTGTTTTAAGATAACTTAGATAATTTAAGAGCTATCTTTAAAAGTATAGAAAAATGTACCGCCGGACGACAAATTGCAATATTTTAATATTGCCTAAATAGACATTGTGACGTACATGGAGTTTGTTACTATGATATTTGGATAGAGCTCGTCGAGACCTATTATTTGATACCCCACATGCCTATATTTGAAGTAAAACTTGTAAACTTATGTTCCAACTAGAGTTTTGCAACCCATTGATCGTCCCTTTGTTAAACCTTTTGTAACTTTTGAACGGTACGTCTAACGTAAATGGTTTATTCGGTGAATTTGTTCTAAATTACACTGTTTATAATATGTTCTAACACAGTAAGACTTCTACAGCGACGTGGTATATTTTAAATGACAAAAATTGATACTAGAAATTAAATAAATAATTTATACAGAACCCTATTGACATTGACCCTACTGTTGTTATGACCGATGAATAAAGGTCGTCGAGCCCTTTCATTTGATACCCAACAAGCCTATATTTGAAGTAAAACTTTTTGACTCACTACTTATGATAATGATGATAATTTGTACTACAATAAAGTTTTTAATTTTATTTAATGTATGTATGTGTAATTTTTGTTAATGAAAGTTCAGTTTACACAAATATAATAATAGACAAAAACATTGAAAATTTAGTTGTCTTTAAAATTATCTAAGATTGTTTTAAGATAACTAAAATAATTTAAGAGTTATCTATAAAAATATAGATAAATGTACCACAAAGTATTATATGAAAGAATGAAATATGATGATGTTTAAGTGTATTTTTTAGTAATGAAAGTTTATTTTATACAAATACAATATTAGAGAAAAGTGTAGATAATTTAATTATCTTTAATTGTTTCTAGATAACTAAGATAATTTAAGAGTTATCTTTAAAAATACAGAAAAATGTCCTCAACATAAATTTCTTCATACAAAATTGTTCTCAAATAAATATTTTTTTTAAAATAGAACTTGTTGACGAAACTTTATGAAACTTCTACAGAAGTTTAATAAGTATGTAAGTTAAGAACTGAAAAAGTTTTAGGTATTAAACGATATAACTATTAATATCTTAGTTATCATTATTTTTCCTTAGACAATATTTTAGATAAAAAATTATCTACATTTTTCTCTAATATTATATTCATGCCAAATAAACTTTCATTTCTAAAATCACAGATGCTAAAAAAACTTAACTCTAAATTGTATTAAAATCTCAAAAACAATCGCGATTCGCAAAATAAATATACACTTTTTGTTCTAAATTTTAAAATTTTAATACAAATAAAACTAAAAATTTCAACCCAAAAAAGTCCAGCATGAACGTCCGAATCACACGCCTCGACCTCACACTCTAGACTTAACTTCAAACTCTTAAACAAAATCTTCAACGCACTTCGCGCTCCATCCATATTTTAGTAATGAAAGTTTATTTGACATAAATATAATATCAGAGAAATATGTAGATAATTTGATTATCTAAAAATTAGTTTAATATAGTTTTAAGATAACTAAGATAATTTAAAAGTTATCATCATATATATATATATATATATTGAAATGAATAAAACAGCCAATGCGTCGAATGTAAACAATTTAATTTATTTTTTATACGTTTCGAGACTAGATGTGTCTCATCATTCAGCTAAAAGAAATTTACAATATAAAGAAAAGGTTTCAAAAAAATGAATTTATACAATGGAAAAATTAATTGAAAAAACAACAAATTATACACACCAGATCAGGAAAAACCCACTTTACTAAAACATTTTACAACACCACAATCACATGACACTACTGTAGGAAAACAAAAATAATTTACGAAAAGACCGAAAAAGGTAGATGTAAAAATGTATAAAATACATAATTATTTGTTATCAAAGCATAGCAACACGAATGGACTAAGAATGCGTCGAGAGACGTGTAGACGGCTATGCGACCAACACGCGTGCATGTGGGAAGGGATATCAGGGGTGTAGTATGGCGTCAGATTTACAGAAATTAATTATATTTTGATAACTTTCTGAGAGTAAGCTAGAAGAACTGCGTTTGTTAACACAATTAGAATGTAAAAAGATGAAACATGATTCGGAAAATCTTCTAAGGTCTACATTTTTTTCTTTATATAAAATTATAGGATGGTCAGTATTAAACGAATGTTTGAAATTAATAATGTGCTCAGAAAACATTGTTTTAAATTGTCTAGGGTTTTTTGAATTATAAATATGTTGATTCATTCTCTTGCTAATGTATTGGGAACTTTCACCGATATAACAACTGTCACAATCTAAACAATTAATTTTATAAACGGCATCGGTGATTCGGTCAGACGGAGATTTTGATTTTAAGGTAGAAAACAGGGAACTGAGTGTGTTATCAAAAGTGAAAACTAAAAGAAAACCTTCAACAGAAAAAAGTTTTTTTAAAAAATAAGAAAAACTACCCAAATAAGGTAAACAAATAATGCCTTTATATTTGCTAAATAAAGAAGAAGAATTTGAATCGGCAGTAAAATATTTTTGAACAACGGAAGTGACATTATTATTATCAATATTGGTAACGTTTAAAAAATTTAACCTATTTTTAATTATATTATTGATTAAATGTAAAGGATAAGAGTTATTTGTGAGAATGGAGCGGACTAAATCCAAATTTTTATTCCAAAAAGTTTTATTGCTTAAAAGAATAGCTCTATCAATGAGAGAAATGATGATGGAAATTTTTACAGAACGAGAATGAAACGATAAGTAATTAATGTATCTACCGGAAGAAGTTGGTTTTTGAAACCAATCAGTTAAAATAAAATTGTTTTGGTTTCTAATGAGTTTAATATCTAAAAAACTAATGGAATTGTCATCTTCAAACTCACAAGTAAACTTTAAATGATTGTTAAAAGAATTAAAGGAATCAAGAGTGGAGGAAATGGAATTATTTTCTAAACACAAGAGAACGTCATCAACATATCTAAAGTAAAAGAAAGGTTGAACAGAAAGTTTGGGTAGAACAAAATTTTCAAGTAACTGTAAAGTTAAATCTGCCAAAGGAGGACTGATGCTAGAACCCATAGGCATACCAAAAATCTGAGCAAAAAATTTATTGTCAAAACAAAAATATGTATTATTGAATATGAAATTTAAAATGTATTTAAACCAAAATAAATTGATAGTTGTATGTGGTCTGATGTCATTCCAACGATCCGAAATGGCATCCAACGCAAGATCCCATGGAACGTTAGTAAACAACGAAACGACATCAAAGCTTACCAAAGAAAAGTTAGACGGTATGCTTAAGTTGTTGAGATATTTTGCCAAAATAAAAGAGTTTGAGACATTAGTTTTTGATAAAATGGTGACCTTAGAGAGAATAGTACTTAAATATTTGACAAATCCACAAAGCAGATTTACCGTTAAGACCTATAGTTGCTGACATAAACTCACCGTTAAGTAATTTAACTAAATATTTAAGTACTATTCTCTCTAAGGTCACCATTTTATCAAAAACTAATGTCTCAAACTCTTTTATTTTGGCAAAATATCTCAACAACTTAAGCATACCGTCTAACTTTTCTTTGGTAAGCTTTGATGTCGTTTCGTTGTTTACTAACGTTCCATGGGATCTTGCGTTGGATGCCATTTCGGATCGTTGGAATGACATCAGACCACATACAACTATCAATTTATTTTGGTTTAAATACATTTTAAATTTCATATTCAATAATACATATTTTTGTTTTGACAATAAATTTTTTGCTCAGATTTTTGGTATGCCTATGGGTTCTAGCATCAGTCCTCCTTTGGCAGATTTAACTTTACAGTTACTTGAAAATTTTGTTCTACCCAAACTTTCTGTTCAACCTTTCTTTTACTTTAGATATGTTGATGACGTTCTCTTGTGTTTAGAAAATAATTCCATTTCCTCCACTCTTGATTCCTTTAATTCTTTTAACAATCATTTAAAGTTTACTTGTGAGTTTGAAGATGACAATTCCATTAGTTTTTTAGACATTAAACTCATTAGAAACCAAAACAATTTTATTTTAACTGATTGGTTTCAAAAACCAACTTCTTCCGGTAGATACATTAATTACTTATCGTTTCATTCTCGTTCTGTAAAAATTTCCATCATCATTTCTCTCATTGATAGAGCTATTCTTTTAAGCAATAAAACTTTTTGGAATAAAAATTTGGATTTAGTCCGCTCCATTCTCACAAATAACTCTTATCCTTTACATTTAATCAATAATATAATTAAAAATAGGTTAAATTTTTTAAACGTTACCAATATTGATAATAATAATGTCACTTCCGTTGTTCAAAAATATTTTACTGCCGATTCAAATTCTTCTTCTTTATTTAGCAAATATAAAGGCATTATTTGTTTACCTTATTTGGGTAGTTTTTCTTATTTTTTAAAAAAACTTTTTTCTGTTGAAGGTTTTCTTTTAGTTTTCACTTTTGATAACACACTCAGTTCCCTGTTTTCTACCTTAAAATCAAAATCTCCGTCTGACCGAATCACCGATGCCGTTTATAAAATTAATTGTTTAGATTGTGACAGTTGTTATATCGGTGAAAGTTCCCAATACATTAGCAAGAGAATGAATCAACATATTTATAATTCAAAAAACCCTAGACAATTTAAAACAATGTTTTCTGAGCACATTATTAATTTCAAACATTCGTTTAATACTGACCATCCTATAATTTTATATAAAGAAAAAAATGTAGACCTTAGAAGATTTTCCGAATCATGTTTCATCTTTTTACATTCTAATTGTGTTAACAAACGCAGTTCTTCTAGCTTACTCTCAGAAAGTTATCAAAATATAATTAATTTCTGTAAATCTGACGCCATACTACACCCCTGATATCCCTTCCCACATGCACGCGTGTTGGTCGCATAGCCGTCTACACGTCTCTCGACGCATTCTTAGTCCATTCGTGTTGCTATGCTTTGATAACAAATAATTATGTATTTTATACATTTTTACATCTACCTTTTTCGGTCTTTTCGTAAATTATTTTTGTTTTCCTACAGTAGTGTCATGTGATTGTGGTGTTGTAAAATGTTTTAGTAAAGTGGGTTTTTCCTGATCTGGTGTGTATAATTTGTTGTTTTTTCAATTAATTTTTCCATTGTATAAATTCATTTTTTTGAAACCTTTTCTTTATATTGTAAATTTCTTTTAGCTGAATGATGAGACACATCTAGTCTCGAAACGTATAAAAAATAAATTAAATTGTTTACATTCGACGCATTGGCTGTTTTATTCATTTCAATATGTTTCAACGTCGAACAAAAAATCATCAATATATATATATATATATATATATATATATATATGCTTTTCTTGTGAATTATACAATTCTCATATCAGAAATCTCATCTTTCATCAATTTTCTTACCCGCCATATTAGAAGCATCGTTTTTTTTATCGACTATTATAAGTTTTTAAACTTATATTATACATATAAGTTTAATTTGATTGAGCTTTATGATTTGTCAAGGTTTGTATTTCCTGAGTTATTTGTTATTATATATTAGTTATTAAACGCCACAAACGACCTCGACCTAATATTTTGTGGACGTAACACATTCCTATTAACCCTTAAAGCTAAACATTTATTTTGATTTGACTTAATTTAAATTATCGAGATCACAATACAAAATTCTATTTTTTAGATTGAATTTTCTTTGACAAGTTATACGCCCAAACTAGGTGTAAGTGGCATTTTTCCTTGACCAGTAAACTGTGATTGACGAGTATACTCGTCACGGAGAATTCTACAAATTTTTGTGTGTTAACGAATATACTCGTCATAAAGCAGTGACAATCAACCATTTGAGATTTTTGAGAAAAAATATAACATATTCTCAAATTAACCCTCCGTCGGTCGGATATTTACCATCAAACGGTCGGAGTAGTCTGGCTATGGACATATTTTCGTCCTGATTTTTTCATTGATCGACAGCTAATGAAATTTTAGGAAAAGTCCAGAAATTTCAAGTCGATAGAATTACTAAAAGTATTTTTTTTTTTTAAATTGAAGTCGAAAAAAGTCTGGCCAGACCACTGCGACCTATGGAGGGTTAAACATGTTTACATTATTTTGAGGTTATTAATTATAAATATGTTTAACTAAATCCAAGTGGTATTTTGCCTTAAGGTTAACCATTACGACTCAATAAATACAACACAATAAGATTTATTAAAAATATAAAGGATATACACAATACATATACATATACACAATACATAAACAATAACAATCATATTAGGCAAAAGAACTCTACTAAAGAGCAAACTAAAACAAGGCACTCTATACTGAGCAATATTTAATTAAATGAACTAAAATTGAAAAGAGACTATTGACGAGCGAACTAAGCACCATAGTGCGATTTGTATTCAAGATTTAATAAAAATGGTTATCAACATTGGTAATCTAAGTCAATCTAAGGAAAAGAACTCTACTAGCAAACAAAAGAAAACCAGACACTCTGCTGAGTGATATTTCATAAAGTGAACTAAAAAATAAAAATAAGGACTCCACTGATAAGCAACCTGTGTAACATCATATAATAACAATATAAAAGGTATGAACAATGTCAGTCACACTAAACAATACTACTAACGAGCAAACAAAAAGATGAGCATCGTTTCATAACTTAAGGACTCTTCTGGCGAAAAAACTAAATATAAGGAACATCGCGCAATTTATAGTTAAGATTTAGATAAACAAAAAGGTTATAAACAATATCAATCAAGCGTAGAAACAGAACTTTACTAATCAGCAATTTGAAACAAGACACTCTTGTGATGAGCAATGACTAAAATCAGACAACTAGATGTAAGTAGCATTTTGCCTCGATGCATGAATACATACGAATAAAAATTTATCTATTCGTATACAATTTTGAACTATTTTTTTTTTTCAAAAATAAAATTTTTGTATATTTTATTCGAGTATGCTTGTTTGAACCATTAACTCTATGTTAGCACATTTTTTTAACTGTTAGCAAACTTTGACGAATTTTTAAAGCTAAACGAGTTGTCGTAGGGCCGTAATATTTTAGTATGACCTAGAAAACTTTGGTAATTACCGTCAAAAAAAAATCATAAAAATTGTCGAATTTTTTTTTTTTAAAACGTTATTACAAGAAAACGGCTCGGCCGATCTTTACCAAAAACTAATCAGCACGATTTCCAAACAATATCTATCGAATGGTTTTTGAATTTTCAGAATCGATTTAGAATTGCGGGCTAACGTGGGCGAAAAATTTTTCACTTTTCTGCAATTTACAACGAAACGGCCCGGCCGATCGCCGCACAAAACTCAGAGACGATAGTCCTCATCGAGATACATCAAATGGTTTTTAAATTTTTGAAATCGGTCCAGCCGTTCTGGAGAAAACGTCGATTTACGGCAAAAAATCTGTTCACACACACACACACACACACACATACTTTTTCCAAATTTGGTCTCATTCGATTCAGAATGGCTCGAAACGTCGAGAAAACATAAAATTAGCGAATCGGATTTTTTGATGAAAACATAAACTTCTCCTTCGGGAATTTAATAAAAATATATATAAAACATTTTCAAAAACTACAACATCATTCAAACCATATAGTCATTCAGCTTCTTAAGACATCAACTTCAAGAAGACTGAAGAAGAAGCTGCCCGAAGATAATATGGAGGAACCTTAGATAATACGAACAGAATAATTGAATCATTTATTGAAGAGATTCTCTAAATATGATTGTAATATTGATCCGATAAATTTATATGTGTGTTTGCAAGTGTGTGTGTATGTGTGTGAGTGAATGACATAAGCCAAATAGCTCATAGAATAGTCATGTATTCTGATTGCTATTGAAAATAAAAATTAAAAAAAAAAGAAAAAAAGAAAATATATATGGACATACATAAGGAAATGTCAATTTCTATTGACAACAATTAGTCCGGTTAATCGAAGTTCTACTGTACTTTGGATTGATTTAAATGTCGAGAAAATACAATATGTATTAGCAAGTAGGATTTTCTAGAAAAAATATAAAATTTTGAACTTCCCGATGGAGAAGTTTATGATGTCTTCATCAAAAAATCCGATTCGCTAAATTTTATGTTTTCTCGACATTTCAAACCATTCTGAATCGAATGACACCAAATTGGGAAAAAGGATGTGTGCGTATATGTGAATAGATTTCTTGCCGTGAATCGACGTTTTCTCAAAAACGGCTGGACCGATTTCAAAAATTTAAAAGTCATTCGATGTATCTCGATGAGGACTATCGTTTGTCACTTTTGCGCTACGATCGGCCGAGCCGTTTCTCTGTAAATCGCAGAAAAGTAAAAAAAAATCGTCTACGTTTTAGCCCGCAATTCTGAATCGATTTTGAAAATTCAAAAACCGTTCGAAAGATATTGGTTGGGAATCGTGCTGATTAGTTTTTGGCAGAGATCGACCTGGCCGTTTTCTTGTAATAAAGTGTTAAAATTTTTTTTTATTATTTTTTTGAGGTAGATACAATAGTCTTCTAGATCATACTAAAATATTACGGCCCTATGGCAACTCGTTTAACTTTAAAAATTCGTCCAACCAATATCTTTCGAACGGTTTTTGAATTTTCAAAATCGATTCAGAATTGCGGGCTAACCTTTCATCTACGTTTGCTCAAAAACGCCTGAACCGATTTCAGAAATTTAAAAGCCATTAGATGTATCTCGATAAGCACTCTCATTTGTCAGTTTTGTGCGAAGATCTGTCAAGCCGTTTCTTTGTCATTTGAAAAAAAGTGTTAAACTTTTCGTCCACATTTAAGCTCATACTACCGAATCGATTTCAAAAAATCAAAACTGTACTAAAGATATTAGTTGGGAATGATACTGATTAGTTTTCGGTGAAAATCTACTGAGCCGTGTTTTTTGTAATTAACTGTTAAAAAAAATTTAAGCCGATTTTTATGAAACTTTTTTGGCGATATGATGAATGATATATTCATTGTCTTATAGAACTTACTGAAATATTACGGCCTTACGACAAATAGTTTGATTTTAAAAATTCATCAAAGTTTGAGAAAATGAGTAGTTCTTTTGACATTTGTTGAAATTAAAATTAGACTATTTACTTGGTATAATGATAGAGTACTTGGTCTTGAACATAATAAACCTTTAAAGTCCTGGAAACTGGTTCAATTATAAAAATTATTGATTTTTGAAAATTTAGAAAATACTCCGTGTCAAAGTGTTTGTTCGTTTTCAATTATGTGTAATAAATCCACTCGGAATACTTTTAATGACTCATAAATTAATTTATTTTTTATTGATTAAGTCGATTATTTAAATATATCGGGAAGTTCATGTAACTTGCCTCAAGGCTAAATACCAAACCAACTAGTTAAAATTAAAATTAGATGATTTACTTGGTCTTGATGAACATACTGAACCATTAAAGTCCTACGGATACTGGTTCAATTATAAAAATTATTGATTTTTGAAAATTTGCTTTTAGAAAATACATTGAGCTAATGTGATCGTTCGTTTTCAATTATGTGTAATTAATCCACTCGGAATACTTCTAATCACTCATAAATAAATTATTTTTTTTATTGATTGTGTCGATTATTTACGCACAGTTCATGTAACTTGCCCCAAGGCAGAATACCAATACCAACTAGTTTGATAATTACGTGAAAAGAAAGATTAATTAGAGAGATTCGGTGATTGTATCTATATTATTGATGCAAAAGAAACGGCCCAGTCGCTTGGTATCTGTATCCAGCCGAGTAGTCGGTTGTATGTTGTATGTACGGAACCTATTAATCAAAATTCTATTCGGACCAAGTTTGACGTATCCGCGATCAATCAATTATGACAGAGTGAGATTTATTGGCCGACGGACGTCCTTTCTGCATTCGTATTCGTATTCGGTAATAGTCGTATAGTGTGCTTCTGCCGTTGGTGGCGCTGTTTTTGTTTGTTCCCGCTTCCGGCCGAAAGATTTATCAATCGGAGATATTATACTTGAAACAAGTGAGAAAACGTCCACACGTTCAAAAGTATCAGTCAACTATTAGCGCAATTCCTAAGGTTGCTCGTCGTATAAGGCTATTAGCGCTCTAAGGTTGTCGTCGTATAGCTCGTCTGTATAGCTCAAACTGTCAAATTATTAATTAGATTCCAGAGTTCAGTATATTTGGGATCTATCAAAATGTACAATATATCGGTCCTTCATCTTTCCCTTCTAAAAGGAAGGAAAGGACCATGTTTCCCTTTTTGGCGTCTATGACGGTGGCGGTGGTGATATAATATATAAAGTGCTATCAATCAACAAAATCATTAATAACTGGCGCACGAGTAGGTGATGTGGAAAGTTTTCAAGTTTATATCCGATATCAGAAACAACGGATGATATAGGCCAAGATAGGCTCAGATGGGTCTTATATATTAGCGAAGGCTCTGATTAGTAATAAATATATGTACAAGATTCCAAAAGGCGCGTTTCATAAATACAACGAGTTGCTTACTTATTTTTTTTTTTTGAAATTTTGTCTCAAGATTTCATTTATATTAAGCTCAATATATTAAGGGGCACACCTAGTGTGAAATTTTCAAAAAATTGAATTTTGAATTTTTTCATATTTGGATAGGGGGCCGTTCAAGTATTACGTAAGCACTATAGGGGGGCGAGGGGGTTGTTGATTTGCTTATTTTGGGTTGACATGGGGGGGGGCAGAGGGAGTATGGATGATGATTACGTCATAGGTAGTATTTTCTTTTTTTTACATTAATTGCAAAATGTTTACGTAAGCATGGGGGTAGGGGGTAAGAGCTTTGCTCACTTTTGCTGACATAGGGGATGGGGGAGGGTAAATAATTGTAATAAATCTGCTTACGTAATACTTGAACGATCCCTAGGTTTTACCTTTAAAATTAACATACTGAAATTTTGAAGCGATATCTTGAATATGTTTTAAGTTAAGTCATTTAAAAAAAGTATATATAGTATATAGTATAACGATCATTTTATCTTTAAACGCGTTTTTCTCGAAACAGTATTTTTCGAATTTGCTGGAGTGACTTACTCGGAGACAAATGATCCGATTGCTATCAAAATATTTTTCTTGCATCTTCTCTATATAGTTCCCCATACGATGACCCTCCAGTTTTTTGATGTAATCAAAAATGAAATTTTAGCAGGCCAGAAACGACCAAAATTTTGGGAAAAATTTAACTTTTTTTCATTTAACATTTTGTCAATTTTTAATTTATTTTTTGTTCGTCCGAGGTTCATCGTACAGACAATATGTTCTAGTTTAACGAAAATTTTTTGTTTTTATATTTTATCAACGGAGAAAGCTGCAATCACTACAGCAGTGGAGGATTTTTTGGTGCCGCCGGAGATTGTGTGTCATTTCAAAAGTATTTAATATTTTATTTCAAAAATTTTACTTGTGTATTCTCAAAACATGTATAAATATAACCTCAAAATTTCAAATAGATGGATTTAAGTAGTTTTTTTTTTTTTTAATTCCCATAAATGACCTTTATTTAGGTTGTCACACTAGGTGCGCCCCTTAATGGTAACAAATCTTCTGTTAACAAAGAAGTAAAAAATCATTTTTCAGTTAAAATCAATTCTTATTCCCGAGCGTAAATACTAATTTGCAGTTGCTTTCACTGCAGATTATTTAGCTTTGTAACGTGTATTACAAATATTACTGTAGTAAATAAATACTCAGAGACTCTATACCCTTATTTATTATTACCAATTTCTCTGAACGATTCTCACCGTTTTAATTTAAATCTACGCCCAACATTCAACAATTTTTTCAAAGTGAAATGCCCTGTTTATTATTTGATGCAGAATATACTTTCAAAGGTTCGAATTCAAAACCTAATAAACTTGCATTAGCACTCTGAATGATTAACTGCGAGAAATTTCTAGGGAGCAAGAAAAAAATAAGAAAAACGCATTATCGGACGTTGCTAATATTAAAAATAATGGCTTTTTATTTTTTGAAAGTTAAAAAACAAATGAGCTTGGAAAGGAAATTAATATTGTTGTGCTCGTTTATTTTTGACGAGTACAAACATTTTTATTAGAGATTGGCTTCGATGTAGTAACTATATATTCTTGATTTATTGTGCTACGTATATATAAAACTTTAGGAATTGCATATTTATTAATTATTAATTATTAATTTATTAATTTATTAATTAAAACAGTTAAAACACAAATTATAAACGGAGTATAACTGCACGATGGGTGAGAAAAGTGTTTTTAAGATAAACTTTTTGAATTACTAAATTATCTCAAGGTGTTCCTGAGATATTACAATAAATATTTTGCAGGTAAGAATCAAGTGCGTAGGTGACAACACAAACTCATGCGAGCAATCAATACAAATCTATAAAATGTA
>NW_020538974.1:0-27372 GCF_003426905.1 Ctenocephalides felis
GTTTGAGGAAATTGTCAGCGATAGCACCAATCTTAAAAAAATCATATCAGGATGAACAATTTATATTTATTTAAAGAATATGAAAAATTATGTTATGTGAATTATTGGAAATTTGATAAGAATTTTGAAGTTTCATAAATGTAACATAACATTCAAGAGATATTCTTTACTAAAAGGTCTTTCTAATAAGCGAGGTGTTCTGGCATCTTAATTAAATATATTTCTACCATTATTATTTATTCACAATTTGCATAAGTGGATGAGTGGTATCCTAATTAATGCTTCTTTCTTTGATGATGTGAATAAGGAAATGTCCATTAACCACGTGATCAATTTTTTAAGGATTTTTTCCCCTTAGTGATACATGTTATATTCAAAATTAGCCCCCCCCCTTCCCACCAAAATCAGCTGTATTTTGAGTTGCGAGGAACAAATGTAAATTTTTTTATTTTTTTTTTTCAAAATTTAGGTAAAATATAAATACACGTGACATATCTTTACCCCACGTGATAATTTATAATTTTTTGTCAAACTTCTCCTTAAAACCTCATGTGATTAATAGATGACCCTTAACAAACTAATGTTGAAGTCCCTATAAATAGTTGTACTGGATTCATAAGACATTTACTAGAGCTCTCAGTACTTTTTGTGCTCTTTGTATTATTTTTGTTAGATACACTTGTAGTTTCTAACAAATGTGGATTGCAAAATTTCAAAAGTTAACACTTTCAAAAACAGTTATCAGAATGATACAAATACAAAAAACCAACAAAATTGTACATAATAAATATTTTAGGTCAACAACTCGAAGTAAGGCGACAATAACCGCGCACATAGGTAATGTTCTTCCGCGGTTATTGTTTCGAAAGCACATTACGGCATATTTAGCCCTAAAAAGTGGTAATTTATAAAAAGAGTGGCAATTTATAATTTTCGAGTAATTAAAACGTCACGGCTAACGTTAAGATTAATATTATAATTCGGCCTGACATGCATTCGGTGCGGTCTTGCCGCTCTTAATTGTGGGAAAAATGGCATCGTAATTACTAATTGTAACAAATTATATTATTTCGTAGCCAACTGTACCGGAATAAAATAACTGAATATATATAACGAATGCTATGGATATTTAGTCATATGAGCGGCTCTCAAAGTTTTGTAACTGTTTGCATCGTACAAACAAACACTACCACAATCTGGTGATTTTCACCATCATTTTGGTGTTAGGAAACATCTTATATAACTTTACGATATCTTTTACTTCCCAAAGAAGCAATTTGTGTTTTTGCCACAAAGTCCAATTTGCTACTTTTATGTTTCCTCTACGTTCAAGTCATTCTGGATCATTCGACACCAACCAAAATCTGGTGATTTTTACCATCACTTTGATTATGGAATACATCTTACATAAATTTATATCTTTCCCTTCTCAAAAGAGTAGTTTATGTCTTTCCAAAAAGTCTAATTTGCTAATTTTATGTTTTCTCGATGTTTAAAGTCATTCTGGATCATTGGCAACCAACTTTAGAACCATTGTTCAACCATTTCTACTTAATGAAATCTACTTAATGAAATTATATAAAGACTAATTTTGAGCGACGATCAGCCAAGCAGTTTCTTTATAATTAGCAGAAAGGTGTAAATTTTTGTCAACGTTTTTCTCTGAAATACTTAATCCAGTTTTAAAAACTTCAAACGTTTTTTAATACATCATTTGGAAAAAGTGCTGGTTAGATGTTTTCGTATTCAATTTTAATTTTTTAACGATTTTAATGAAACTTTGGATAGCAATAGACATCTTAAAAGCATTATAGGCCTACGAAAAGTAGTTTAATTATAAAAATTCCTTAAAATTTGGAATAAAGAATCACGTTCTTAGAATAATAAGCAGTTAAGCCAAAAACATTTTATTAAATATAGGTATTGGGAAATTTATGCAAGTTGCCTTAAAGCAAAATGCCACATATGCCTAGTTATATTGCTTGTTCCTATTACCTAAATAATATACGACTATATTAATATTAATTCATTCAAACATGAACTGACAAAGGAAAAACAAATATAGTAAAACCTCGTTAAGACGATTACCCAGGAACTAAAAACGCGTCTTTAGCGAGAAAGGGTATTGTGTTTCAAACTACACCAACGTGAAGTAGCGTATTATGCAATAAATCGTATTAAAGAGTATCCTTTTGCATGTATAAAAATCACATAATTTACGGAAATAGTTAACTTAATATTATTATTAAGTCAGTATAAATTAATATTTAATTAACAAGTTTAAAAATATTTTCCTTGTTTGTACTGAAAGGTTATATTAAAATTTTGCATATATCAGCATTGTTTGTATTGATTGTTTAAAATTTTTTTCACATAAATGTTATTCCATAAATATCTATGTCACAAAGTCCCTTGAAATCTAAATAGATAATTTCTACATCTACTTCAACTTTCGCTTAAAATAAATTTGGGTTTACGAGCCGCAACATAATAAAAATGCACCAATTTCTCTCACATTAAAATTTCTTCTCCCTCTCAAAACTATAAAATTCTTGGTGACAAAAGATTTAGAATCTATAAAATCACTTTAAAACTTATACGACATTTTATTTAGCACATTTTTACTAATTTAATGACAGCTTTGTTACAAATGTAACTATTGCAAGTAATTTAAAATCGTTAATTTTATATTTTATTAGAGCGTTGAAAATCGTTGTAGTCGCAGTAGTAATAGGAGGAGAATAAAGTAGTTTGGAATCGGGAAGCAGTTATATCATTAACTTAGAAGGAGTTAAGAATTTTGACTCACAATAGGTTTGAATAATAATATAATATAAAATAATTATAAAACTAGTGGGTCGCGTGGCGTTGTCCTTAAAGGAAACTTGCTGGAACTTCCCTTACTGTAATTTAACATTCGAGGAATGAGAATTATTGTCAATCATCATTATTAATTATCAATGTTTTCAAATATATTATTATAAATAGGTATAAAGTATTATCGTATTTTGTAATATCGTAAATATTAGAGCTTTTTGCACTTTTTGCTCCGTATCTCCCAAAACGGCTGGATCTGCCTTTGCCAAAAACTAATCAGCACATCTTTCCGTCCATAGGAATAGAATGTTTTTTGAATAATCAAAATTGTTTTTTTTCGTATAACAGTATAAAATTGTATTCAAACATACATAAATACACCGTACACACACATACATATTTTTCGTACATCTATTAGTCTTTGCAAATAAAAATTAGAGTACAGTAAACTAAAATTATTTGAAGAAAATAATATAAAAATATTTTTTGCCACCACGTTGAATTCAATTTGTAAGAATAGTTTGAGGCCAAATGTTACATTATTTAACTTCAACAAAAATTATGAATAGCGTATGACATTATAAATATTAGTACATATATTTATTAAAATAAATTCATTATAAATCTTATTATATTTAATAAAATAAATTATAATAATCCAAAATACCATCTATTTACTGATAGTCCATATATACATAGAAAACACCCAATGCATAAGTTTCGTGAACAATAACCCGAAACACACACGAATCTATACAAAAATCATAAAACTCTTCAAACTGTCTCCCTCTCTTTCGCACTGATACAAACTGCTACCAGATCGTGCGAGCGAGACATGTCGAAACATTTAATTACGCCCTACGGTTATCAAAATGGATTACACGGTGCGAACAATATCTTTTAATTGATTTAAAATACTTTCCGCGCATTCCGCGATTTATTCGCCTTCTGCCACAAACAATTGTTTTGTGTTTATTCTGCAATTTTTTTCGGCTATGTAACGTACGTTCGTCCCAAGAGATTTTTATTACCCGTCGTGTGTTCATAATAATTTTTCGCTTAATGATAATAAAAAAATATTAATATTTTATTACGCCGCAAGAGACTACTGAATGTTGCGGAATTGTTTTTTTTTGCTTTGTTTTGGAAGATGAATGGATATTGTGCGCGATTTTTAGAGCTATCAGTGTTTTAATGTATAAACTATAATAAATAAGTTATAAACAATTTTATACACTTAGAATCTCAGGCTTAATCTATATTTTTAACTTATGCTAACCCGGATGGTAAGTTATTGTAATCATCCAAAAACTGAAATTGAAAACTTATACATTTCTCTACGTTTTGAAGGTTTCTGAACATTTGGCATACCTCAGAAAAATGAATGTGTTTGTGTTTGTATGTATGTATAGATATAATTTTGCGTCCATGATTCCTATTGATGTGCTGATTAATTTTTGGCAAAAGCAGGTCAAGCCATTACGGAGATACGAAGCAAAGAGTGCAGAAAATACAAATCGAGTTTTTGAGAGAACGGAGTACGAGATTTGAATGATCTAAAAAACATTCAATTTGTAATGATTGGGAGAAGAGGTGATTATTTTTAGCGAAGGCAGGTCCAGCCATTTCGAAGATACAGACCTAAATGTGCAAAAAACGGCAGTATTTGAGAGAACTAAGCATCCGATTTAAATTATTCAAAGAACTTTCTGCTTGTTTCAACAAAATAATTGCTTTTGAAAAAAAAGGTTTTTGTTTCTAATTTTTTTTCATTTTTTTTTTCAATTTTTTTTTCAATTTTTTTTCAATTTTTTTTTCATTTTTTTTTCAATTTTTTTCAAGATTTTTTTTTTGTATATCGAAAATAATTCAGATTGATTTTAATTCTGTTCTAATATCTTTTAAACAGATTATTTTAACTTTGCAATTTAGTTTATATAATTCTTATAAATATTATACAATGTTACAATATTTATAAAAATCGATTTGAAAACATTTAATATTCCTCGATCATTTCGTTGCGGTACTGGAAGTTCCAGCAATTTGCCTAAAGGCACGATGCCATACACCATAGTTTATATTTAAATTGTCATAGGTATTTTCATTTATCGTAGTAGTATCCTTATTAATATTATTAATTGATATTAATATTGAATCCATTATTATTAATCGCACAGCATGCAGTGCAGCCGGTTTTATAATAATTTGTATCTATTTACATATTTGAATTTATCAAACTCGGTTCTCAGTTTATTTCTATAGAGTTTTTTGTAAAAAAAATCATGTGGTAATCGTATTACACGTATAATTGGATGCTTACCATTAATCTTTTTAGGAATAGGTTTCTTGTTATTATTCGTATTGTCATCGTCATGCCTGGTTTTCTTGTCACGTATTAACTTTTTGAAGAAGCTGAAAGATATTGATTATTTATTAATTTATTTTATGTAAACAATTGATATAATTTAATTTGAAAGAGTAAGTTTTAGTGTAATTTTAAATAATTTTTTTAACATGTTAATTGCAATGATGGTATCAGAAAAAAATTCACATGGACCATGGGCAACTTTTTTTAGATAATTTAGTTAAAAATGAATCAAGAAAACTTGATGATCAAAAATAATTTTTGTGACAAATTTCCTGGACCGACTTGGCTCTATATTAAAACTTTTTCTCCTTCTAAATCGTGTATACGAGACACATGATTCATGTAGAACTTCTTAAGCGTTAGACTTATTAGACTGACATGGCAATTAACGTGTTAAACAATAATAGGTAAAATAGAGATATTGCTTTAAATGATGAGCTGTTTTTTTAGAACATAATTGATTTTATCAGTAATAATTAGATCTGACAATGATTTAATCGAATAGTTTTTGACTTTACAAAACTGCTAAGAAAATTTTTTTATTATTTTTTTCAGCACTTTTAACTAATGTTGTTAATAATAGATCTAGATCTAGCAGTTACTACCAATCAACATGCTAATTAGAAGGAACGGTTTATTGATATATTTCAAATGAATTTAGTTAGAATTTCTGAAGTCTATTTACAAAGTTTTAAAAAGTTTAAAATTTGAATCTTTAACAAGGTTCGGTCTGGCTGAATTTTTTTCGATTTATGCTAAATTAATTCCTACAGAAATTTTTTTACTAATTTTTAGACAAATTATTAAATTACACAATTAACTCCTAATGTTTTTTAAATATATTTAGGATTAGTTAGTAGTAATATGAATTGCAATAGGAAATTTTAATTACCAATTATTGAACAATAACATAAGGTTTTTATTGGTCATGGGCCAAGTATAAGGTTTTTTTTTCAAAATTCTATACTAAGAAGAGTGAATAAAGACCTAATTTTATATTTATTTACTGCACTAACAAAAGAAAATATAAAATTAACATGTAAAAGATTTTGAAACGTTTGGATCAACATAAAAATATGATTTTTAAATCAGAACACTTATTTTAAATGCTCTTTCTGAAAAAAGAAAACAGGAAAAGTTTACCCTATTGCCATTGTCCACATGCAAAAAAAGGAAAGGTAATTCTACATTGAGCATGGGTCTGTATGAATCAAAGGCACGAAATCTAAGGATGAAGGTCATAACTACTGGAAGAGTTTCCAATTTGAGTATAATGGAAAGTATGAAATATAGAAAAATAAGTACTTGTATACACAATTATGAATTTAAGAGAAATTGCTTTGAACTTGTTCGGACGTATTTTATTATATTGGCCATGAAGGTGACAACCTTCATGGCATTAAGCTTTACACGGAATGGTTGCTACCCCTGGTAGAGGGGGTAGCGAAGTGTTTTAATTGAACTAATTGTTCTTTTAAAAGTAAAGTCCGCAAAACATCATGCATAGTAAATAATAAATAAATATATCTTCTTTCATTATAACTTAGTGGCAAATTAGTGATTGTAATTAGAACTGCAACAAATACATAATATACAAACAAATCAGTGTTTAATACAGTCCACAGCTACAAGGGTTAAATTATAACCAAAGAAGCTGAATTATCGAAGGAGAGTTTACATAAATTTTATAACTACGTAACATAAGTACAGAACTAATATTGAAAAAAAAAACTCTGCTGCAAAATGTCAATAGAATTGTGAAAAAATTAGGAATTGCTTAAGAAAAAAAGTACAGGAAATTGAAGGCCAAAACCCAAAAAACAGGGAAAATAGAAACTTGAGAAATAGTTTCAAAAGATAAAATTACTACTACATGTCCTTGCACCTGTGCACTTATGATAATAATATAGATATTTTGAAAAATAAAGATTTAGTCAAAATGTTAGGTTTTAGCAAGCTTAATATTTTTAACAGATTTGATATCCAAATACTCTTCATTCTCCTTATAGGAGACAGTAATTGAAATTGCTATAATTGTTATAAAACACAGAAGTGTTTTTATTTTTCTGCTTACAATCGTTTCCCTCCCCTGTTCGAGTTGAAATGGAAATTTTCATTTATTTTATATGCTTTTGAAATAGAGGTTCAAAATCTTTGTCAATATTAATGAAACGGTGAGAGATTGCCGCCTTCAATAAAACAAAATAACCGTGAATGCTCTTCAGCGGCTGATGAAGTGAAGAACCAGAAGAACTACCTACTCTTCGACATGTGTGGCCAATTTCACACAAACGGACATATAAACGATGATTTTGCAATTAAATATTTGTCTTACGAGTAAAAGAGAATTATTTTTTTGATAGTATAAACCATTTTTTATAACGTTATTAGTATTGCAATTAGAAATATTGACACGTACTTAAATTTAAACTAGATTACAGGTCTATTCGGGATACCATTGACCTCATGATTCACCATAAAATGAAATATTTGTTTCAATTTGCGTATTTTGATGTGGTTGTCATATGAGATCGGAACATTGTTTGGTTTATGTAGAGTATATATACACAAGGTATTCCAGACTTTAACGTCAAGCCGAAACGGCATGATAGTATTGACCTTAACTGTCTTAAAAAAATCTAGAAAAAAATTATCTCAAGTTGTTTGGAAGCTATGAGCTTGTAAGTGCAACCTAGAGCTTTGGTGAACGTATGACTATTTTTTGGTTATTGTGGCGAATTTTGCACTAAATTTGTTCTTTTTATCTTTGGGAACTTACTCATGAATAACATTTTGAGGACCACAATCAATAATAATAACAATTAACAATAATAACAATTGCCTCAAGTCTTCAAGAATTATTTGAAGTTGAACTATGAATATAATATTTTTAAAATCGGACGACTTCAAGAGGCCCTCCTTTAAAAATATGTGTTATAGTGCATTGGCAAGTTTCATAAAAAGTTGGCGCATATAATCAGGATTGTAAAATGGTAAAATACTTGATATTTTTGTCATTGAAATATTTCAAATGAAAATATAACACAATAACGGTTATTGAATTTTGCTTATATTTAGTGCATAAATTTCTCTCTTGGATTGGAATTGATTATATTTCGATTTCGTTAGATTTTTGTTAAAATTCTGTATTTTTCTGTAAATAAAACAACAATAATATTACGCTTCACGGTAAATTAATATCATATGATGTAAAGCTATCATTATTTTGATGCAAATTTTGAGGAAAATTATTCTATGAGAGCAACTGCTACTATAATATTCAATAAACTATTTTGATATTATTAAAATAGTGGTGTATAGCATCGTGGCTTAAAGCAAATTGCTGGAACTTCCCGTACCATAATGAAATATTCAAAGAATACAATTTAGTAAAAATAATATTTTTTGGAAACTAAAAAAAAATTGAAAAAATTGCTTTCCCCAAAAGCATTTCGTCAACACAAGCAGAAAGTTTTTTGAATCATTCAAATCAAATGCTTATTTCTTTCAAAATTTGCCATTTTTGCATTTTTACCTCCTAATCTAATCACCACTTCTCCCCATCATTACGAATTGAATATTTTTTGGATCATTCAAATCGGATGCTCAGTTATCTCAAAACATGATTACTATTTTCTGCACTCTTTGCTCCATATCTCCGAAACGGCTGGACCTGCAAAAAACTTTGTGAAAAACTAATCAGCACATCTCCCTATCAATAGAAATCAAGTAATTTTTGAACTATTTAAATCGGTTGATCCATGCGCCCGAAAACGTGGACGAAAAATTATATCCATACACAACACACACATACATCCATTTTTTCTAAGGTAGGCCACATGTTCAGAAACCTTCAAAACGTGAAGATATGCAAAAATTTTCATTTTCGATTTTTGGCCCATTACTATAACTGGAAAGTTAAAAATATGAATACATGAAAATGTGTTCTTTGCAGTGATTAACGGTATTTAAACTGATTGTATTACTAAAAAGTTCACAAAATTTTGGTTGGTAGGAGGATGAAATTCAGGGTGGTTTGTATATTTTTAATTCCGTATTATAAAAAATTGAAATAAAAATAATTGTCTTAAAAATTAAAAAAAATCTTAGGGATGACCGACTTTTGCCAAGTAGTGGGTATTAAGTAAATTAAGTGGTAGTAGGTAGATATTACGCCATTATCAGTCCAGATAAATGCATATATAAAATTTCATAAAAATTGGTTAAGCTCTTTGACTGATTTATGATATAAATTTATATATATATATATATATATATATATATATATATCAGCAGTTCCATCCACGATCCAGTAACACCTCATCGTGACGTTACGATTTGACCAACAAAAGAAACTTTTATACTGCATCATTATCACCTTATATGAAGAGTTTTATGGAAAGTTTATAGACTATATTTTTATCCAAACAGCGGCTTCTGATAACATATTAATATATTACAAGAAAGTCGGTGTTTGCTTTTTCTAAGTCATCGACTTTATTTATTTTTTAACACATCTCTAGTTCAAATAATTACAATTGATAATATAAATATAAAAAATATTATTAATATGAATAATGTCATGGGAATAAATTTTATAAGCGATCATGGCGATGAATGAAAAAAGTAATTCAGGTTAGTCCGATGATATTTATTTAGGTAGACATATGTCTGCATGTATGTCTAAGAAGTCGGTTTTAAGATTAAATAAGATTGTGTTAAATCATATTTTTTGAAAAGTGGCAATGGATGAGTAAGAGGAAAAACGGGCAGGTAATAAAAAAAATGATAATAAGTAATAGTCTGCCCGAAGGCAGGTCCTTGGTGTGAGAGCACCTCAACTAATGATTTTCTTTTGCTTCCTTGTTTATTTTCATTACCATTTTATTACTATTATCCAGTTTTTTACGCATTTTTTTCTCATACTTCTTGGTCTTATGCTTCGGATTCCATACCCCATACCCCTGTATTTTTTCTTTTCGTGTGAGTCATCAACCATCTGCATTCTTCTTCTACTCAATCCTTTTAGTCCTTCTATTTTGCTTTCGACGATGTCATGTAGGAGGCACTCTTTTTGGAGAATGAATCCGATGCAGTTTCCTTTTCTTTTCTGGATGGTGCTCATTAGAGTACTTTCTTCGTCCATTCTTCTAATCCTTCTAGTCTTCCTATTTTTTGACGACGTTATGTAGAAGACTCTTTTAGTAGAATGGGTTCGATTTTTTCTCTTTTTTTGGTGGTAGAATTAAAAATAGTAGAATTGTCTGAAATACATCATTTGTACAGGACAGGACAAAAATTAACTTTATTTGAACTGAATAAACTGAACTGAAAATATGAAGCTGATAAACCGATTGGCAATACGTAGAATTCATAATTGGACAACTTTGTCAATTTGATATTTTTGGTCCATCTTAACCCTTTTCACCTCGCAAATTCCGAGATTTATATGAATTTGCTGGCGGCATCCGACTGGAAAGGGTGAAATCCATACTAATTTACTTTCCTTGTGAACCAACAATGTTTTGAATTGAATTTAACCAGTTAACTGTGGCGCTCTCATTGAACTGGTTGTTTTGTTTCTGGTTTTTCGAAAATTACAATCTAAATAGCTAATGGTCAAATATTGACACGCTAGACGAGTATACTCGTCAATACACAAAATTTTGCCTATTCTCCGTGACGAGTATATTTGCCATTCACAGTTAACTTGCTTACATACTTCTATTATATTGAAATCTTTAAATTTCTAGTGTTTTTCACCTTATTGATCCAAACCATAATACCTTATTCTATAAATCTAATTTTCTTTGGTATACATCCAATTTAAAAAAAAATGATACAATTATATAAAAAAGATTCTGATTAATTCAAAACCGGATTTTTTACACGTAGCTTTCGTTTTAATTTTTAGAAACTTATACATCATCGATAAATGACATACACGCAAGGGTAGATGTCAAAAGTCAAAGAATTACATGAATACCCGCCACACGTTTGATTCGATTTAAAAATACTTCAATATTGATATTCTCTTTTGTATATGTGGAGTTTTTATATGAGGGTTTGTAAAAAAAATCATTGGTGGACAAGATTATCTGATGGAAGAAATTTGACGCAAACTATGTAAGTTAGATTGTTTATTTTGGTGAAAATACAATTAATTTCTCAAGTGAATTTAAAATTAGTTACATAACTATTAGTTATTTTGCTAAATCTCTTAACATACCGTCAGATTTATTTCTTAATTCTCTAATCAAGAGAGTAATCAAATTAATATAAATGTGAAAATAATTATTAAGCTAGATTTCTTTGATTTGTTGATGATTCAAATAAATGGCATTTGATGTTAGGATTTATTATATATTATTTAATAATAAAAAAAATTCTTAGGGTAAGTTATACTTATCGCAAAAAATCGTAAATGAAGATTTTCACATATCATTACGTTTTATATTTTGGCATACCTTATGAAAAATTGATGTATGTGTGTGTGCTTGTATAGATACAATTTTCCGTCGACGATTTCGAGAACACGGATCAACCGATTCGAATAATTCAAAAAACATTCGATTCCTATCAATAGGGAGAAATGCTGATTAGTTTTTGGCAAAGACAGGTCCATCGGTTTGTGAGATACTTAGCAAAAAGTGCAAAAACTTACATTTTCAGAGAATTAGCACATTTATTAAATGATTAAAAACTGTTTTACTTGTGTTGATGGAATGAAAAATTAATTTTATTTTTGCGAGGACAGATAAGTGATTTTGGGGATACATATAAAATTACCATTTGTTGACAGCTAATATTGACAATCAATAATAATGATTTTTACAAATATACAAATATAATTATTGGTAAATAAGTAGACAGTTAGACAGATACACAGATACGCAGGTACAAAAGTAGGAAAGTATGTAGGCAGGTAGACAGGTAGACAGGTTGGCAGGTAGTAATTTGAAAAATCTTATATTAAATAAATTATTTACACATATCTTGAAGTTTTTGCAACTTTTCATTTACAACATTAAGTATTATTATGCATTCATTTACAAACAGCTTGCAGAAAAAACAATATTTTTTATAATTTATTCACTAATATATTAACTGAAAATAATATGCCCTTAAGCTAAACTAGTTTTCTGCCCAATTTAGACAAATATAAACTTCATAGTGAAATTTAACGACATAGTGTAGTTATCTAGTAAAGATTTTAGCCGGATTCTATGATGTTCTTACAAAATGAATTAATAATAAATAACCTATTCTGCCATAAAATAGATCAATGTTATGGTAAGGCTTTGTTTTCATATAAAATGACACTAAAAACTGCCAGAATGCTATGTATTTGCTGTGCACTTAGGCGTTTTACACATAAAATGTAACATCACTCATATGTTATAATGCCACACCAGAAAGATGCAGTTAGGATGACATAGTTTTTCTGACATTTGTGCGGTTTCTATGTTAGGTTTTCTAAAACGCCCATCTGCACAGCAACCACATAGCAATTTGACAGTTTTTAGTACCATTTTATATGATAATCGCTACGTGACATAGCTTTGCCATAGCTAAAGACTTAGCTAAAGACATAGGTCTTTAAACTGATTGCAAAACTGTGAAAATGATATGTATTTGTTATGTACTTACAAGTTAGGCATTTTACACATAAAATGTAACTTCACTCATATGTTATTATGCCACACCAGAAAGATCCAGTTAGGATGACATCGTTTCTGCTGACATTTCTGTGTTTTTTTGGTTAGATTTTTTATCTGAACGCCTGCCTGCACAAAGCAACCATATAGCATTTTGGCAGTTTTTAGTACCACTTTATATAAAAATCGCTACGTGACATAGCTCTGCCGTAACATTGGTCTTTAAACTGATTGCAATACCAATGCTTATTATAATTGCTATACATGGCGGTTTTTCATATAAAATGGTACTGAAAACTTCAAAATGATATGCATTTGCTGTGCACTAAGACATTTTACACATAAAATGTAACTTTACTCATATTTTATTATGTCACACCAGAAAGATCCAGTTAGGATGACATCGTTTCTGCTGACATTTCTGTGTTTTTTTGGTTAGATTTTTTATCTGAACGCCTGCCTCTGCACAGAGCAACCATATAGCATTTTGACAGTTTTTAGTACCACTCTATATGAAAACTACGTAACATAGCTATGTCACAACATTGGTTTATTTTACAGAAAAATTAGCCCATCGTGTCTGATTCCCAAAATCGTTTACCACTGATGCACCCACCTATATACACGGCTGCTGTCAAAATCAACCAATTTAATTTCTCCGGCACGGAACGCGTCTATCAATTTCAAATATCGTTGTGTCGGTGTTATATCGTATTGTTCATTTTTTTTACTTTCATTGGACGTTCGATCTTTTTCATTTTTTTCGTTTTATTCATTTTATTTATTTTTTCATTCTTTTACGTCTCTGACTTTTCGATATTATATGGGTAGGTAATACGCACGACGTGGCGAGAAACAGCGGGAGTCTTTGATTCCGTGTTTGTATGCCACTTATTTGTACTGTGTGTGGTTATTTTTGAAATTTTTGTTATTTATTGACCGCACGCGCACGGTACAGAGCCGAGAGAGAGGATCGTTTATTGATTTATTGGTAATAATAATTATTATAAATACTCGAAACATTGATATTCAATGTGTTTACTCATGCAAAAGGCAATGAATAAGTATTGTCCAAATTATATAATGTTTGGTTGAGGGAAAAAATCCATTATTTCTGGTTTAAAATTTTGGTTTATTGGTATAAACTGTTTTATTATCGATTTTAGCTTCTAGGCGATATTGTTACGATTGCTCCATGAAGGTCAACTTCGATCATTTCTCCAATTTTATCAACATTTTCGACGACCGACCTTTTACTGTGCGAGGTGCATCTTTAAATTCAAAAATTCCTGAATCTACGTAAATTGCACATAATTGGCTATTACAGAATCTGAATCATAAACACTATTCACAATTTTAGCCGCCCGGCTTGCATTTTCGACTTTGTCAAAGAAAAACTGTAAAATTAACCGAATTTTCTCTTTGTTCACTTCGATTTTGAACACCCTGTTACTCACAAGGCAAATTGCTGAAACTTCCCGTACCAAAAATTTATATTTTTAAAAAAGATTCAGAATTTTTTAGAACTTAGAAAAAAAAATTGAGAATTTTAAATTATTTGAGAAAAATTTGCTTTTAAGAAAAATTTGAATTTTTTAATACTTTGAAATATTTTGGAAATTTTGAACATTTTCTGAAAGAAATTGCGATACGTTATCTACGAAATATCGAAGCGCGTGAGCGCCGCGTAGCAGACTAACGTATAAATATTGGTACGGAAATGTAAACAAAATTGGTTCTTATTATTAAAATATCTATAAAACACATGATTATTTGATGTGCATATGTCTAATGATCATTTTAAAGCACCAAATGGTATTTTTTTACTGTTTAATTGAATCTCCGTAACCGCTGGACCTGCCTTTCCAAAAATCTAAACAATTCTTCGTTTAGTCATTACAAATGAAATGTTTTTGAATTATTCAAGCCGAAACGGCTATGCTTGTCTTTGCAAAAAACTAATCTGCACGTCTCCTTATCAATATGATTCGAATATTTTTTGAATCATTTAAATCGGTTGAACCGTGTTCCCGAAATCGACAAAAATTCGTGCACACACACACACACACATACACCCATTTTTTTCTAAAGTAGACCAATATTTTTAAAAATCTTTGAAACGTAAAGATATATAAAAATTTTCTTTCGATTGTTTTGCTATTACTATAACTTACTTTACGGAAAGTTAAAAAAAATTACTGCAAAATGCCACCTTTTCAACAAGCATATAAATCTGAAATTGTTTGATCAATATTTTATGAGAAATATATCAATACAGACATCTACCAAAAAAATAATGGATTTATTTTTCTCCAACCTATTAATTTACTGAATTTAAAAAAAATATTTTGAACAGTTTTTTTAATTTTGAATATAAGTCAGAACTTAAAAGTTTTTTAAGCTGTTACGCTGATTTGATTTAAGAGGTTAGTTGTACTCAGAGGCACGGAAAAATGAAGATTTTCAGTAATTTCTTCTAAATTTTTGTCGAAAAATATCACAATGCACACTTTCTTAAAGTGACCAGGAAGCCTTGAAGAAATATGTTCATCAACTTTACAATATCCGTTCAATAGTGTTATTTCAGTTTCCTAAATATTTTTAAAAACATCGCTTAAGATTTTAGAACTGCTCTAGTTGCTGGTTCTTGTGAAAGGAGCTTTTGGTTTTGCAACCACAAAGATCGAGCTTTAATTGCTACTGGTGTCGGACAACTTGAAATCAAGCAGTAGTGACATTATTTTTTACTGCACATGTAAATTACACCAGAATTAGGATCTATTAATGTCAGCGTTTAACAGGTAGAAGACAATATATCAGAACAGCTAATAAAATTCTGGAAATGTATTTGATTTCAATCCAAACAATAATAATTTTATGTAGCCACCTACTTTGCGTATGATTGTTGGAACTGTTTTACCAGTATTTGCTAATACTGCCCCTGTAAATAATATTATTATTTCGTTTCGACATATGTCAAATTCTTCCAATTACATATAGACCTCATATTTTTCCACAGTGCCACAATACATTTGATAAATACCGAAATGATATTAAAATTTGATAAATGATTCCGCGTGCGTGGTAGCTCTCGAACATCAACGCCAACAATACGCCAAACGTATTCATATTCATGAATATCCATCAATCCAATCCGTCTATATATGTGGATACATAAATTCATATGCGTATTTTTTATGAAAACAGGCTCTAAAACATTTCTGAATGTAAAATTTAAAGTGAAAATGATAAAACAACTTATGGTTAAATCTTATTTTTTGCATGTGCTGCATGTTGACTATTTGTATTTGCTAGTTTATGGGACATTCACACGCCATGCCAAACTATATCCTGATCGACCCATAGCTGTAATTGGAACTTTATTCATTTAAACGTTAAACAACTTATGGTTAAGTCATATTTTGTTGATGTGCTGCATGTTGACTATTTGTATTTGCTAATTTATGAAACATTCACACGCCATGCCCAACTATACCCCGATCGACCCATAGCTGTAATTGAAACTTCATTCAATTTGCTCATTATTGTTATTAATTTTTTCACAGAATTGTCACACCTTTACATTTCTTCCACATGTTCCATATAACATACCGTTTTTTATGATACTGTGTCAAAAAAGGTTTAAAGGCTCCATTTTTGGGGTGCAATGACAACTCATTAGTATATTTTAGCATTACTTTCCCCAATATAAAAAGGTTTATCTTAAAGCCTTAGACCTAACCCTAAGAACAACCTGTAAAAATATACAGTACAAATGATTTTAAACTCTTGGTGTATGGCATTGTGCCTTGAGGCAAATTGATGGAACCCGTATCGTAATACAATATTCAAACAACATTAAAAGTTTTCAAATATACTATCATAAGTGCTATTTCAAGAATATAATTGAGCTTCAAAATTATAGCTAAAATTAAAATCGACCCTTTCCAATAGCAAATTTAGAGATTTGGAGAATCCGTGTGGAAAGGGTTAAAATCCAAATTTTTCTTGATATTCAAAGAAAATATTTTTTCTCGAAATGAAAAAAAATTTTTTTTTTGTTTTCTCCAAAAATACACAGGTTTTTTCATACATTTAGCTCTATTTCTCTAAAACGGCTGGACCTGCCTTCGCCAACCGCTTTTCCCCATCATTAAAAATTAAATGCTTTTTGAATCATTCAAATCGGATGATCCGCTCTCTCAAAAACTCGATTTCTTTTTTCTGCACTCTTTGTCTTGTATCTCCTAATCGGTTGAACGTAGCTTTGCCAAACCCTAATAAACATGTTTCCTTATCAATAGAAATCGAATGCTTTTTGAATAATTCAAATCATACGTACTACATACAAACAATACACACACATCCATTTTTTCTAAGGTATGCCAAAATGTTCAGGAATCTTCGAAATGTGAAGATATACAAAAATTTTCATTTTTGATTTTTGGACGATTACTATAACTTTTCTTGAGTGAAGTTAAAAATTACTCTTCAAAAAAGTAAAAATCACAAGAACAAATTAGAATTCACAATATTTCAACTTAGAAATATAAAAACTGAAGCAAAATTTCGGCGAAACTCGTACATACAGGTCGTCGAGCGGATGTCGTCTATAGACGACATTCATAGCAAAAGGGTTAACTAACTTAATGGGTTATTTAACTTAAATTAAATGGTTAATCTGTATTGTTATTTTAAATAAAATTAAAACAATTTATTCAAAAAAATGAAGCCAAATACATTTTTAAAGTGGTTTACTTGACCATCAATTCTTTTCAATATATATTAAAATTTAACAGAATTATTGGTGTACTATAAAAAAAAGCAATATAGAAGCAACAGCTTAGAAATTTAAAAAAAAATCATAAATGATAAAAATTTTGATGAAGAGTTAAAGTAAGACAGCCCATGTACGGGTAAGATATAGAATGAAAATCATTTATTCAATAATATATTACATAAAGAAAATGTGAGTAATTAGGATTTTGTATATTTATTTCATGATTAGATTATTAAATAATCATTTGAAATATTATTGATAATTCAAATTGAATAAATTATGTAAAAAAATCTCAAAAACCATATTACGATATTAATTAATGGAGGTGGCTTAAAGTTTTATTTAATGAGTATAAATGTCGGTGTAGGTTGTATTTATTGTACGAGAACATGTCTATGAAAATCAAGTATTTTTAACATTTGAGTTCATTTATTCCATTGAATAAATGTTGTAATCTAAATCATCCATCAACCTCTTCATTTGAGAACTCTTCATCTAACAGCAGGATCAGCTTTCCTTCCTGCTCACTGTTGTGGCATCTCTGAGGCCTCCATTCGAAACGATTTCATCTTTGGCTTTACATTTCGATCATTCATCTCATTTTTATCATTAGCCAGGATGTTTTTTGATTCGTTTGTCATTTTTGCGCTACCAGTATTGAGAGCAACGTTATTTCTACCTTCGACTCCAATCATTAATCATAAAGAGCCGCTCACTTGTTAACTTCCCGTAGGGTAAGTTATTGTAATGGGCCGAAAATCGGAATTGAAAATTTTTATATTTCTCGACGTTTTGAAGGTTTCTGAACGTTTTGGCATACCTCAGAAAAAATGGATGTGTGTGTGTGTGTGTGTGTGTGTGTGTGTGTGTATGTATGTATGGATACAAATTTTCGCCCACGTTTTCGGGCGTACGGATTAACCGATTTGAATAATTTAAAAAACATTCGATTCCTATTGATAAGGAGAAGAGCTGATTAGTTTTTGGCAAAGGCAGGTCCAGCAGTTACGGAGATAAGGAGTAGAGTGCAGAAAATAGAAATCGAGTTTTTGAGAGAACGGAGCATCCGATTTGAATGATCTAAAAAACATTCAATTAGTAATGATTGGGAGAAGGGGTTATTAGTTTTTCGCAAAGGCAGGCCCAGCCATTTCGGAGATACAGAGCTAAATGTACAAAAAATGGCAGTTTTTGAGAGAATTAAGCGTCCGATTCAATTGATTCAAAGAACTTTCTGCTTGTCTTAACAAAATAATTGATTTTGGAAAAAAAAAAATTTGTACCAATTTTTTTTTTTTTTTTTTTTTTTTTTTTAATTTTTTAAATTTTTTGTATATCGAAAATAATTCAGATTTTATTTTTAATTCTGACTATAGTTCTAATATACTTTAAACAAATAATTTCAACTCTGCAATTCAGATTATATAATTCTTATAAATATTAGACAATGTTACAATATTTATAATAATCTATTTGAAAACATTCAATATTCCTCGAACATTTCGTTACGGTACGGGAAGTTCCAGCAATTTGCCTTAAGGCACGATGCCATCCACCCCACTAGTTTCCATGTGTTCCTGGTTAGGATCAACTCGGGGCATGACCTGGATGAATGGATGATGATGGTAATCCTCGATGTAGGTGGTTGCTGGCTAATTGGTTGTCATTTGGTATTGTACTGATTTGGGAAAATTTTGTTATTGGAAAAGGATTTGATGATGGGTAGTAGGGATATTGGTTTTATATATATATGTATATATGTATATTTTGTTCGACCTTGAGACATATTCTTGAGTGTTAATTTGCAGCCAATCATCAAAATAAAAAAAACTATTTATTTATACGTTTCGACACGTTTGTGTGTCATCATTCAGCAAATATTTGAAATTTTTACTGTATCTAAAAGAATTTTTACAGAGTTATTATTAACAATATAAATTTATGTTGTTTATTTTCTATATGTTAATTAAAAAACTCTAAGAAATTCTGTACAAAATTAAAAAAAAAATGCTGAATGATGACACACAACCGTGTCGAAACGTATAAATAAATAGTGCTTTGTTTATTTTTTTCTTTTATTTTGACGATTGGTTGCAAATTAACACTCAAGAATATATATATGTATATATATATATATATATATATATATATATATATATAATAGTTTTTTTTTAGAAGGTAATATATAGACAAAGAAAACAATGAATTTTTTAACCTGGCATTCATCCATATAATATAATAAAAATGAAAAGAAAACTAAATTATGTTGCTAAAATATTATTTTACATTGATTTCCATATGTTTCGGGTCCCAATTTGACTCTTCCTCAGTGGATAAATTACACAAATTTATTGGAAAAACACAAAAATTACTTTAAATAAAAAAATGCTTTAAAAAAATCATGTTAGTAAAAACGAATAAACAGTACCTAATTTTAAAAAAAATTAAACTAATTTGTTTTTGTCTCTCAATGATTGTAAAAACTTATTTGTATGCATTATGTAATACATAATTTTTTATATCATATTATAAATATTATGAATTATATGTGTGAAAGAAGAAATTTGATCTATTATACTAGAAAAAAATAAATTCATTAATAATATTTTGAATGAGATACATAAATTAATACGCAAAAAACGTATATAAATATTATTTTGATTCATTAATTCACACAAAATAAGGCATTATTTTATAAAGCTAGGTGTAAGTGGCATTTTGGGCATGTGTAAATAATCGAGTTAATCGATTCATGAAATTTAGCTATTTTACTAGAAAGTGTTTATACTGAAAATAATGTTTTTGCTGTCTAAAATGTACTAAAATTTTTAATGGATGTAGATACAATATCAGTGATTGAATTAATTATACTGCACAAACACGAGCTTGTATGATCTAATATTGCAATCCATTATTCCAAGATTTAATAATTTTTTGTAATTCAACCTCTTTTCGTTGGACTATAATATTTTAGGATATTTGGTTGCTAACAATTTTTTCTTCGTAACAATCAATTACGAAGAAACGGCTCGGCCGATATTTTCCGAAAACTAATCAACACGATTCCCAACTGATAACTTTTGAAGGGTTTTATAATTTTCAAAACTGGTTCATATGTTTTTACAAAAAGGTGACAAAATATTTTGCACTTTTCTGTTAATTGAAAAGAAACGGTTTGGCTGACCACTTCGCACAACTAATCAATAATCAGCTAGTCGCTATCTAAATTCATCGAATGACTTATAAATTTCTGAAATCGTTTCAGCCGTTTTCTTTTTAAACATCGAAAACAAAATCTCTGAATCTGCTCTCTCTCAAACAATCACAGTCATACACATACACACATACATACTTATTCCAAACTTTGTCTCATTCGATTCAGAATGAGTTGGAACGTCGACATAACATAAAATTAGCAAATTGGATTTTGTGGTGAAACCATAAACTTCTTTTTCTTAGGGAAGTTAAGAAATCATATTGTACATATTTATAATTTATGAAATAAATTTTAAAATATTAGGACATTATACGAAATAACAAATGTTAAAAATTATATACATTTTAAAAATTTACAAAATATAATATAAAATCACTATATATACTTAACATACATAATAGTTGGTATTAATAAAAATAATAAGAAATAAAAATAATAATTAAAAGATTAAAATAAGATACAGAATATTTACTATGATTTACAAATGATTTTATAAATAAAACACATACAAAAAATTAACGAAAAATTGTTTTATATAACATACATAAAATTAACGAAAAATTGTTATTGTTGATTTAGGCTAAAAATTAGAAAATAATCTTTCGTTTGTCGTACATGCTTTCATTATTGAATTCGTTGTTATTGTGTAAGAAAATAATCTTTTGTTTATCCAACATGCTTTAGTTAATTAATTTATATTTATGTATAATATTATTGACCAACATGACAAAATGCCACTTACACCTAGTTTACTAGTTTTATATAATATTATATCAAAATTCTATTTATTTCATCTGTTTGATTCTTGCTGCAGGTGCACAATATTTCGCATTCGGTCTACAAGTAGCACCTTCGGGCGCTGACGTCACACTTCGGATTTTGGCCAAATAAGGTAATACCTAGACAAGGTCATTTGAAGTGCAAAAATAATGCAATTTCAGTCATCGATAAGCACTCGAAGTGATAAGATCTCTTTGTCGGTCGATAATGATTCTCCCGAGTGCCATTTTGATCGAGTGATGGTCGCCGCGTGTGTTTTGTGTGATTTTACCAGAAATATATAATATGAAATATAATGGTAAGTAGATAGATGTAACTTATTAATTAATTGTCGATGTACAGTTGATCCTTCTAAAACGCAATTAGTGTGTACCGTGTAATACGTAAATGATGATATAAGAAACTAAGGTTTGACGTGCCATCCACCTGAACTCGTAGTGCGTTCTGTGGAAAATGGCTATGGCGTTTAGGGACTGCAAAAAAACTCAGAATTAGTATAAACTAGTGGGGCGCATGGCATCGTGCCTTAAGGCAAATTGCTGGAATTTCGCATACCAAAAACTATTTTTTTTAAAAGATCAACATTTTTAAAAGAATTTTGCTCTGAAAAAAATTAGATTTTTAAGAAACTATAAATTTTTGACAGAAATTTACTTTTTTTGAAAAAAAAGGACTTTTTGACGAAAAATTTATTTTGAAATATTTTGGAAATTCTGAATTTTTTTTCAAAGCAATCGTACTGCTTTAACTGCACAGAGACGAATCGAAGCGCGCATGCGACGTGTCAACGTCTAACGGATAAACATTGGTACGGAACCCATAGGAATGTAAACAAAATTTATACTTATTGTTAAAATCTCTATAAAATATCTGATAATTTGATGTGCATATGTCTAATGATCATTTTTGATCGCCAGATGGCATTTACTTTTTACTTTTGCTTTTTTCAACAGATCTCCGAAACCGCTAGACCTGTCTTTATAAAAATTTGAACAGTTCTTCAATTAGTCAATACAAATAAAATGTTTTTTGAATTATTCAAATCGGACGCTCCGTTCTCTTAAAAACTGAGTTACCGTTTTTGGTACTTTTTGCCCTATATCTTCGGAACGGCTAGACCTGCCTTCGCCAAAAACTAATCAGCACGTCTCCTTATCAATACGAATCGAATGTTTTTTTTAATTGTTCAAATCGCTTCATCCGTTTTCCCGAAATCGACGAAAATTTGTATCCGAACATACCTACATACACGCACACACACATATACACACACACATACATACATCCATTTTTTCTAAGGTATGCCAAAATATTCAGAAGGTTTTGAAACGTAAAGATCTATAAAAATTTTCATTTTCGATTTTTTTGCGATTACGATAACTTGCCCTACGGGAAGTTAATAACATCGCAAAAGACATGATTAATTATGAACTATAATCTAGTTTTTGAATTTTTTACGCAATTTTGAAGAAATAATAGCCCTAATCTAGTTTCATCAATTAATTAGCCCTAATCTAGTTTAATCAATTAAAATTTGAACTAGTGGTGGTTTTCATCGTGCCTTAAGGCAAATTGCTGGAACTTCCCGTACCATAATGAAATATTCAAGGATTATTAAACACTTATATATTGATGTGCCCAACGATGTGTTTACAGAAAACTAAATAAACAAAACTTAATCAATCGAATTTAGAATGAAGGACATTGTCTAATATTTATAAAAATTATATAAACTGAATTGCAAAGTTAAAATTATTTTATAAGTATATTAGTGAGCTTTAGAACTTTGGCTAGAAAAAAATTAAAATTCGATTTATTTTCCAAATTCAATTTTTTTTTATTTTAGATTTTTTTTTCCAATCGTTCCGTCAATGCAAGCAGAAAGTTTTCTGAATCATTCAAATCGGATGCTTATTTCTCTCAAAAACTGCGATTTTTGCTTGTTTAGCTCGATATCTCCGAAACCGCAGGACCTGCTTCTACCAAAAACTTGTCAACACCTCTCTCCGTCATTAAAAATTGAATATTTTTTTGGATCATTCAAATCGGATGCTCCGTTCTCTCAAAAACTCGATTTCTATTTTCTGCATTCTTTGCACCGTATCTCTGTAACGGCTGGACCTGCCTTTGCCAAAAACTAATCAGCACATCTCCCTATCAATAGAAATCAAATGTTTTTTGAACTATTGAAATCGGTCGATCCGTGCGCCCGAAAACGTGGACGAAAATATGTATCCAGACATACATACACACACGTCCATTTTTTCTGAGGTATGCCAAAATGTTCAGAATGTAAAAATTTTCAATTTCGATTTTTGGACGATTACAATAACTTACCCTACGGCAAGTTAAAAATCGGTTCAGCCGTTTTTTAAGAAAACGTCAACAAAGTGTCGAAAATCGTCTTGCACATACACACAAACGCACACACACATTATTTTCCCAAATTCAGAATGACTTGAAACGTCGAGAAAACAAAATTAGCAAATCATATTTTTACTAAAGTCAAACTTTTCCTTCGGGAAGGTGTAATTATATTTGATTTCAATATATTTATTTTTTTGCACCATATGCAACTCAATTTTGATTATTCATAGTAAGTGGTATAAGCTTTTCAATACCCAACTCAAACAACCTGATATCAAGCAGTAGTGAAATCTTTGATTACTTAAAAATATGGATCTAAAACACGACTAATTGTTTGTGAAAACATCAATCATAAATCGAAAGCATCACAAACATAAGTGAGTAAATAAATCGTCATAATCGAAAAGACAAACACAAGGTTATCTTCTAAAGAACTATCAATAAGTTACAGGAAAAGGAAAACTTAACCCTTTCGACTCGGATGCCGCCGCTCTGGCGGCAAAATACATGTGGATTCCGGAATTCGCTAGTGGAAAGGGTTAAAAAAATGTTTGATTGGTGTTCATGGAATAATTTAAAAACTCATTTACAGCAGTAGGCTCTTATATGGATTAGTAGTTAGAGCATTAGGGCTATAGTCAGAGTTTTCAGGTTCGATAAGCGTCTTAGGCAGCCTGGTGTCAAGCAGTAGTGACGTCGGTATTTTACTAGGAAATATCGATAACAATACAATTCCAAATGAAAACAGGCCTTGGCCGACGTCTATTCATAAAATAAAAAAAATATCAGTATTATATAAATTGTAAATAAACTTCATTACATAGGTATAGGACAACTGTTTTCAGGTTGCCATCTGTAAAAACTGACGTAGTTAAGATAAATCATCACAGTAGTTCATAGGACCCTCAGTTTCTATTACAATAATTACACCAGTGCAGTATTACGCAAGCACTGAATAAACTATCGGCGACTGACACGTTGCTGAATTATATGTAAAACTTGTATACATGTATACATGGTGGATGTATGTATGTAGGTATAGATATACACAAATATCTTGTCCCTATCGCATCTGAACATGCAGATATATCAGTTATCGGATTTATCACGTGTGGGCCGCAAGTTGTTATACAAGGAATTCCGATGGCGAGCACAAGGCACGAGGCTCGGAGGGAACTCTTCTTATGTGTGCTGCGCTATAGGACGATATGAAAATACAAATTGCATCTGATCGCCTGATTAATCGATTCTGTCGCATTATAAATCCTACAGAGACGAACTGGGAATTGGTAAATTTATTTCACACCATTGCATCACATACTAAATACATAAGTTTTGGATCCAGGGGTCAACAATGCCAAATGCCTTGGTGTTGAGATTCTCTTAACTCTTTAGCTATGGTGGTGTTTTTCGCAGCAGTGCCACCGCTATACGAGCCAGCAAGCCGTTCAAGTCTTTATTACACAGAAGATCCAGGGATTTCTTAATCATTATCAATATATGCTAATATAAACCCCAGCAAAATGGTAAACTGATAGGTGCCTCTCATGTAACGTTTTGAGAAGTCTTCAACAAAAAGTTTATAGGACATGTAAGATTAAATAGTTCTCATTGCTGCAGAAACAACAAGTAAAAAATATCAATAAAATTGTTTTTTTAAATAAAAAATTGCACTTGTAAAAGCCGAAACACTCGTCGTCACCTATAGGCGATGGACGTGGTGAAAATTTTGAATAATACAAATAGTCTTATTTCCAATTAGTGATTAATCGAGCATAGTGATATGGATGTTGCAGTAGCTCGATTGTTACAAGTAACAATAGCCTATTTTGGGCACTGCGATGTGAAACGGCAATAGGATATCCTTCATACTATTTTTCTCTGAATCAAGTTGGAATTAAACTCAGCTCACAGACCTGCCCGAGGACAGTTCTACCCATTATTTCTTTATGGTATTACCTATCATCACACAAATATTGTTGCTTTTTACTGGTCATGAAGTACCTGTCGAATGAATTGAGACTTTTCTTATTAAAGCTAGACACTTATGCCAGTAATGTAAATGTAGGTATCAAAAATGTTGTTTTTGAGGCTAAAATTGGTACCTGATTTAACTGCTCTTTGAGTACAGGAATACGAAAAGTTTCTATATACTAATTAAAATAAGGTAACAAATGAAGAAGTCCTGTGAAGAGCGGGAGAAGAAATAACTCTTCTGAGCACGATCCTGAAAAGTTTAGGAAACTGGGTTGGATCCATTCTGCAAAAAGGGATGCCTACACGACGTAGTCGAAAGTAAGTTATGACTATAAGGATTAAAAGAAGATTGCAGATGGTTGATTACTTACGCGAAAAGAGAAAATACAGGGATCTGGAAGTCGAAGCACATGACCAGGAAGCATTGAAGCAGAAGTTTGAAAAAAAAAATCATAACAACGATTATGGGTATTTAAAGTAATATGGGAATAAAAAGCAAGGAAGGGAAACAAATCTTTGATTTGTGGTGCTCTCATGCCATGGACCTGCCTTCGGATAGACTACTACTACTTATTATTATTATCAAATCCAATCAAATAAATATATGCCTGCTTATTTGGTAGCTTTGGTAAATCCTTTCTATTCTATGGCATCCTGGAGCATCGATGGCAAATATTGACTTAAAAGGAGAACCCGCGCGTTGCTCGTCTCGGATTTTGATGAAACTTGGCACAATGGTAGATTTGATGCCCAAACTGACTGTGGTAAAATATTAGAGGCCTATGAAAAGCGGTTTAATTTTATAAAAATTAATTAAAGTTGCATTGTAGCAGCGCGCGGCATGCATTAAAAACTATGTTCAAATTTACTATTATGAGGATGATACTTTGTACGTTTGACCAGCCCAAGAATCTAATATTAATATAAAAAATACTTTTCGACATATGACTTGAAAAATTAATAAAATTTATTCACTGCAGCACAATCTCCACGATCCTCACAATTGTAAATTTGAACATAGTTTTTACATGGAAATAAATTATATCTCTTTTTCCGTATTATTGCTGATATTAATACAAAATTATAAGGTTTCAGGAATCACTTAACATTTATATGATCGCAAGTTTCATAAAATATCAAAATAAAAATTTACCGGTATTACGGAGGACTTTATTATACAATATTTAGCGAAAAATATAAAATTAATTGAAATCAAATAAATTTTGATATATTTACACGTGAAATTATAAATATCAAATAAAAAAAATATATCTGAATCGGGAATTGAACCCCGGAGCAAAAATTAGAATTCCATGACGATAGCCACTTGGCCAATGTGCTGTTGATAAGGAAAAAACATCGCAAGCTATGCATGCCGCGCGCTGCTACAATGCAAACTTTAATAATT
>NW_020538974.1:28372-54451 GCF_003426905.1 Ctenocephalides felis
TTGGTTGCTTTGTTTTTTAATTGTTAAATTGTGAATTATATATCTAATACATTTAATACATATATTACCCATCAACAAATCCTTTCCCAATAACAATTTTTTCCCAAATCAGTACAATACCAAATGACAACCAATTAGCCAGCAACCACCTACATCGAGGATTACCATCATCATCCATTCATCCAGGTCATGCCCCGAGTTGATCCTAACCAGGAACACATGGAAACAAGTGAGCGGCTCTTTATGATTAATGATTGGAGTCGAAGGTAGAAATAACGTTGCTCTCAATACTGGTAGCGCAAAAATGACAAACGAATCAAAAAACATCCTGGCTAATGATAAAAATGAGATGAATGATCGAAATGTAAAGCCAACGATGAAATCGTTTCGAATGGAGGCTTCAGAGATGCCACAACAGTGAGCAGGAAGGATAGCAGATCCTGCTGTTAGATGAAGAGTTCTCAAATGAAGAGGTTGATGGATGATTTAGATTACAATATTTATTCAATGATAGTAGAAATAAATAGAAATCACGTTAGAAATACTTGATTATAATTCTATGCCTTACTCGTACCTTGGCTGTCTCACGGTAACTCTTCATTACATTTTATGCTAGGTAAGATCTATTTTTGATTAAAATTTCGAAATTTGCAAGTATTCATTGTTGTTTTGTTTTTTTATGCATATTGTTTTTTTTCTGCAAAACATGGTATAACTTAACCTAGTACTCTAATAATTCTGCTCAATTTTAAATATTATATATGTATTAAAAAATGGTATAAAATATAATTAATAGTAAACATTGCTGGTGGTCAAGTAAAATACTTTAAAAAAGTATTTTGCTTTATTTTTTTGAAATAAATTGTTTTAATTTTATTTAAAATAATAAATTTGTCTTACCTTAACTTCTTATTGAATTTTATGCTAGATAAGTTCCATTTTTATTAAAATATAAATTTTTTCTAGTATTAGCTTTTCATGTTGTATATTTTAAATAACGTAGTACTCTAATAACTTCATATATTACTTTTACATTCATATATTAAAAATAAATAAATAATTTAATATTAGCAAATGATGTTGGACGAACACTTTAAAAATGTATTTTGCTTCATTATTGGATTAAATTGTTTTAATTTTATTTAAAATAATAAAACTGTCTTGAACTTCTTATTTAATTATATATCAGGAAAGTTTCATTGATTATTAAAATATCAAACTTTTCAAGATTAGCTTCCATTTGTTTTTTTATGCAAAACATGGTAAAAATAACGTATGACGTAGTACTCTAATGATTTAGCTCAATTTTAACTATTATATATTAAAAACAAATTAAATCAAATTAAATTAGTAATATTAGTAAATGATGTTGGCGGTCAAGTAAAACACTAAAAATGCATTTTACTTGATTTTTTAAAATTAAATTGTTTTAATTTCATTTAAAATAATAATGTTTATATACAGATTAACCCTTTAAGTTAAGTTAGGTTAGCTAACCCATTATGTTAATTATCCGTTTTGCTAAGAGCGTCATCTATAGACGACATCCGCTGAACGACCTATGTGTACGAGTATCAGTTTTGCTTCAATTTTTATGATTTTGAGTTAAAATATTGCGAAATCCGATTTGTTCTTGTATTTTTTCCTTTTTTGTAATTTTTTTTTTTATATTTTAATTTATAATAATTTAATATACTCTGAATATTTCATTACGGTACGAAAGTTCCAGCAATTTGCCTCAAGGCACGATGCCATACACCAATAGTTTAAAATCATTTGTACTGTATATTTTTCACAGGTTGTTCTTGGGGGCAGGTCTAGGGCGTTAAGGTAAACCTTTTTATATTGGGGAACTCAGTGCTAAAATATACTAAATGGTAGTTATTGCTCCCCAAAAATGGGGACTTTAAACATATATCTCATCACAGTATCTTAGAAAAACTGTATATTCTATGGAACATGTGGAAAAAATTATAAGATTTGACACTTCATTAAAAAAATCACATAACAATATTTAGCAAAATTAATAAAGTTCCAATTACAGCAGCTATGGGTCCATCAGGCTATAGTTTGGCATGGCGTGTAAATGTCCCATAAACTAGCAAATATAAATAGTCAACATGCAGCACATGCAAAAAATAAGATTTAACCATAAGTTGTTTTACCATTTTCACTTTAAATTTTACATTCAGAAATGTTTTAGAGCCTGTTTTCATAAAAAATACGCATATGAATTTATGTATCCACATATATAGACGGATTGGATTGATGGATATTCATGAATATGAATACGTTTGGCGTATTGTTGGCGTTGATGTTCGAGAGCTACCACGCACGCGGAATCATTTATCAAATTTTAATATCATTTCGGTATTTTTCAAATTTATTGTGGCACTGTGGAAAAATATGAGGTCTATATGTAATTGGAAGAATTTGACATATGTCGAAACGAAATAATAATATTATTTACAGGGGCAGTATTAGCAAATACTGGTAAAACAGTTCCAACAATCATACGCAAAGTAGGTGGCTACATAAAATTATAATTGTTTGGATTGAAATCAAATACATTTCCAGAATTTTATTAGCTGTTCTGATATATTGTCTTCTACCTGTTAAACGCTGACATTAATAGATCCTAATTCTGGTGTAATTTACATGTGCAGTAAAAAATAATGTCACTACTGCTTGATTTCAAGTTGTCCGACACCAGTAGCAATTAAAGCTCGATCTTTGTGGTTGCAAAACCAAAAGCTCCTTTCACAAGAACCAGCAACTAGAGCAGTTCTAAAATCTTAAGCGATGTTTTTAAAAATATTTAGGAAACTGAAATAACACTATTGAACGGATATTGTAAAGTTGATGAACATATTTCTTCAAGGCTTCCTGGTCACTTTAAGAAAGTGTGTATTGTGATATTTTTCGACAAAAATTTAGAAGAAATTACTGAAAATCTTCATTTTTCCGTGCCTCTGAGTACAACTAACCTCTTAAATCAAATCAGCGTAACAGCTTAAAAAACTTTTAAGTTCTGACTTATATTCAAAATTAAAAAAACTGTTCAAAATTTTTTTTTAAATTCAGTAAATTAATAGGTTGGAGAAAAATAAATCCATTATTTTTTTGGTAGATGTTGTATTGATATATTTCTCATAAAATATTGATCAAACAATTTCAGATTTATATGCTTGTTGAAAAGGTGGCATTTTGCAGTAATTTTTTTTAACTTTCCGTAAAGTAAGTTATAGTAATAGCAAAACAATCGAAAGAAAATTTTTATATATCTTTACGTTTCAAAGATTTTTAAAAATATTGGTCTACTTTAGAAAAAAATGGGTGTATGTGTGTGTGTGTGTGTGCACGAATTTTTGTCGATTTCGGGAACACGGTTCAACCGATTTAAATGATTCAAAAAATATTCGAATCATATTGATAAGGAGACGTGCAGATTAGTTTTTTGCAAAGACAAGCATAGCCGTTTCGGCTTGAATAATTCAAAAACATTTCATTTGTAATGACTAAACGAAGAATTGTTTAGATTTTTGGAAAGGCAGGTCCAGCGGTTACGGAGATTCAATTAAACAGTAAAAAAATACCATTTGGTGCTTTAAAATGATCATTAGACATATGCACATCAAATAATCATGTGTTTTATAGATATTTTAATAATAAGAACAATTTTGTTTACATTTCCGTACCAATATTTATACGTTAGTCTGCTACGCGGCGCTCACGCGCTTCGATATTTCGTAGATAACGTATCGCAATTTCTTTCAGAAAATGTTCAAAATTTCCAAAATATTTCAAAGTATTAAAAAATTCAAATTTTTCTTAAAAGCAAATTTTTCTCAAATAATTTAAAATTCTCAATTTTTTTTCTAAGTTCTAAAAAATTCTGAATTTTTTTAAAAATATAAATTTTTGGTACGGGAAGTTTCAGCAATTTGCCTTGTGAGTAACAGGGTGTTCAAAATCGAAGTGAACAAAGAGAAAATTCGGTTAATTTTACAGTTTTTCTTTGACAAAGTCGAAAATGCAAGCCGGGCGGCTAAAATTGTGAATAGTGTTTATGATTCAGATTCTGTAATAGCCAATTATGTGCAATTTACGTAGATTCAGGAATTTTTGAATTTAAAGATGCACCTCGCACAGTAAAAGGTCGGTCGTCGAAAATGTTGATAAAATTGGAGAAATGATCGAAGTTGACCTTCATGGAGCAATCGTAACAATATCGCCTAGAAGCTAAAATCGATAATAAAACAGTTTATACAATAAACCAAAATTTTAAACCAGAAATAATGGATTTTTTCCCTCAACCAAACATTATATAATTTGGACAATACTTATTCATTGCCTTTTGCATGAGTAAACACATTGAATATCAATGTTTCGAGTATTTATAATAATTATTATTACCAATAAATCAATAAACGATCCTCTCTCTCGGCTCTGTACCGTGCGCGTGCGGTCAATAAATAACAAAAATTTCAAAAATAACCACACACAGTACAAATAAGTGGCATACAAACACGGAATCAAAGACTCCCGCTGTTTTCTCGCCACGTCGTGCGTATTACCTACCCATATAATATCGAAAAGTCAGAGAACGTAAAAGAATGAAAAAATAAATAAAATGAATAAAACGAAAAAAATGAAAAAGATCGAACGTCCAATGAAAGTAAAAAAAATGAACAATACGATATAACACCGACACAACGATATTTGAAATTGATAGACGCGTTTCGTGCCGGAGAGAAATTAAATTGGTTGATTTTGACAGCAGCCGTGTATATAGGTGGGTGCATCAGTGGTAAACGATTTTGGGAATCAGACACGATGGGCTAATTTTTCTGTAAAATAAACCAATGTTGTGACATAGCTATGTTACGTAGTTTTCATATAGAGTGGTACTAAAAACTGTCAAAATGCTATATGGTTGCTCTGTGCAGAGGCAGGCGTTCAGATAAAAAATCTAACCAAAAAAACACAGAAATGTCAGCAGAAACGATGTCATCCTAACTGGATCTTTCTGGTGTGACATAATAAAATATGAGTAAAGTTACATTTTATGTGTAAAATGTCTTAGTGCACAGCAAATGCATATCATTTTGAAGTTTTCAGTACCATTTTATATGAAAAACCGCCTGTATAGCAATTATAATAAGCATTGGTATTGCAATCAGAAATTTTAAAGACCAATGTTACGGCAGAGCTATGTCACGTAGCGATTTTTATATAAAGTGGTACTAAAAACTGCCAAAATGCTATATGGTTGCTTTGTGCAGGCAGGCGTTCAGATAAAAAATCTAACCAAAAAAACACAGAAATGTCAGCAGAAACGATGTCATCCTAACTGGATCTTTCTGGTGTGGCATAATAACATATGAGTGAAGTACATTTTATGTGTAAAATGCCTAACTTGTAAGTACATAACAAATACATATCATTTTCACAGTTTTGCAATCAGTTTAAAGACCTATGTTTAGCTAAGTCTTTAGCTATGGCAAAGCTATGTCACGTAGCGATTATCATATAAAATGGTACTAAAAACTGTCAAATTGCTATGTGGTTGCTGTGCAGATGGGCGTTTTAGAAAACCTAACATAGAAACCGCACAAATGTCAGAAAAACTATGTCATCCTAACTGCATCTTTCTGGTGTGGCATTATAAACATATGAGTGATGTTACATTTTATGTGTAAAACGCCTAAGTGCACAGCAAATACATAGCATTCTGGCAGTTTTTAGTGTCATTTTATATGAAAACAAAGCCTTACCATAACATTGATCTATTTATGGCAGAATAGGTTATTTATTATTAATTCATTTTGTAAGAACATCATAGAATCCGGCTAAAATCTTTACTAGATAACTACACTATGTCGTTAAATTTCACTATGAAGTTTTATTTGTCTAAATTGGGCAGAAAAACTAGTTTAGCTTAAGGGCATATTATTTTCAGTTAATATATTAGTGAATAAATTATAAAAATATTGTTTTTTCTGCAAGCTGTTTGTAAATGAATGCATAATAATACTTAATGTTGTAAATGAAAAGTTGCAAAAACTTCAAGATATGTGTAAATAATTTATTTAATATAAGATTTTTCAAATACTACCTGCCAACCTGTCTACCTGTCTACCTGCCTACATACTTTCCTACTTTTGTACCTGCGTATCTGTGTATCTGTCTAACTGTCTACTTATTTACCAATAATTATATTTGTATATTTGTAAAAATCATTATTATTGATTGTCAATATTAGCTGTCAACAAATGGTAATTTATATGTATCCCCAAAATCACTTATCTGTCCTCGCAAAAATAAAATTAATTTTTCATTCCATCAACACAAGTAAAACAGTTTTTAATCATTTAATAAATGTGCTAATTCTCTGAAAATGTAAGTTTTTGCACTTTTTGCTAAGTATCTCACAAACCGATGGACCTGTCTTTGCCAAAAACTAATCAGCATTTCTCCCTATTGATAGGAATCGAATGTTTTTTGAATTATTCGAATCGGTTGATCCGTGTTCTCGAAATCGTCGCGGACGGAAAATTGTATCTATACAAGCACACACACATACATCAATTTTTCATAAGGTATGCCAAAATATAAAACGTAATGATATGTGAAAATCTTCATTTACGATTTTTTGCGATAAGTATAACTTACCCTAAGAATTTTTTTTATTATTAAATAATATATAATAAATCCTAACATCAAATGCCATTTATTTGAATCATCAACAAATCAAAGAAATCTAGCTTAATAATTATTTTCACATTTATATTAATTTGATTACTCTCTTGATTAGAGAATTAAGAAATAAATCTGACGGTATGTTAAGAGATTTAGCAAAATAACTAATAGTTATGTAACTAATTTTAAATTCACTTGAGAAATTAATTGTATTTTCACCAAAATAAACAATCTAACTTACATAGTTTGCGTCAAATTTCTTCCATCAGATAATCTTGTCCACCAATGATTTTTTTTACAAACCCTCATATAAAAACTCCACATATACAAAAGAGAATATCAATATTGAAGTATTTTTAAATCGAATCAAACGTGTGGCGGGTATTCATGTAATTCTTTGACTTTTGACATCTACCCTTGCGTGTATGTCATTTATCGATGATGTATAAGTTTCTAAAAATTAAAACGAAAGCTACGTGTAAAAAATCCGGTTTTGAATTAATCAGAATCTTTTTTATATAATTGTATCATTTTTTTTAAATTGGATGTATACCAAAGAAAATTAGATTTATAGAATAAGGTATTATGGTTTGGATCAATAAGGTGTGAAAAACACTAGAAATTTAAAGATTTCAATATAATAGAAGTATGTAAGCAAGTTAACTGTGAATGGCAAATATACTCGTCACGGAGAATAGGCAAAATTTTGTGTATTGACGAGTATACTCGTCTAGCGTGTCAATATTTGACCATTAGCTATTTAGATTGTAATTTTCGAAAAACCAGAAACAAAACAACCAGTTCAATGAGAGCGCCACAGTTAACTGGTTAAATTCAATTCAAAACATTGTTGGTTCACAAGGAAAGTAAATTAGTATGGATTTCACCCTTTCCAGTCGGATGCCGCCAGCAAAATTCATATAAATCTCGGAATTTGCGAGTGAAAAGGGTTAAGATTGGACCAAAAATATCAAATTGACAAAGTTGTCCAATTATGAATTCTACGTATTGCCAATCGGTTTATCAGCTTCATTATTTTCAGTTCAGTTTATTCAGTTCAAATAAAGTTAATTTTTGTCCTGTCCTGTACAAATGATGTATTTCAGACAATTCTACTATTTTTAATTCTACCACCAAAAAAAGAGAAAAAATCGAACCCATTCTACTAAAAGAGTCTTCTACATAACGTCGTCAAAAAATAGGAAGACTAGAAGGATTAGAAGAATGGACGAAGAAAGTACTCTAATGAGCACCATCCAGAAAAGAAAAGGAAACTGCATCGGATTCATTCTCCAAAAAGAGTGCCTCCTACATGACATCGTCGAAAGCAAAATAGAAGGACTAAAAGGATTGAGTAGAAGAAGAATGCAGATGGTTGATGACTCACACGAAAAGAAAAAATACAGGGGTATGGGGTATGGAATCCGAAGCATAAGACCAAGAAGTATGAGAAAAAAATGCGTAAAAAACTGGATAATAGTAATAAAATGGTAATGAAAATAATAAACAAGGAAGCAAAAGAAAATCATTTAGTTGAGGTGCTCTCACACCAAGGACCTGCCTTCGGGCAGACTATTACTTATTATCATTTTTTTTTATTACCTGCCCGTTTTTCCTCTTACTCATCCATTGCCACTTTTCAAAAAATATGATTTAACACAATCTTATTTAATCTTAAACCGACTTCTTTAGACATACATGCAGACATATGTCTACCTAAATAAATATCATCGGACTAACCTGAATTACTTTTTCTATTCATCGCCATGATCGCTTATAAAATTTATTCCCATGACATTATTCATATTAATAATAATTTTTATATTTATATTATCAATTGTAATTATTTGAACTTAGAGATGTGTTAAAAAATAAATAAAGTCGATGACTTAGAAAAAGCAAACACCGACTTTCTTGTAATATATTAATATGTTATCAGAAGCCGCTGTTTGGATAAAATATTATTCTATAAACTTTCCATAAAACTCTTTCATATAATGTGATAATGATGCAGTATAAAAGTTTCTTTTGTTGGTCAAATCGTAACGTCACGATGAGGTGTTACTGGATCGTGGATGGAACTGCTGATATATATATATATATATATATATATATATATATATATAAATTTATATCATAAATCAGTCAAAAGAGCTTAACCAATTTTTATGAAATTTTATATATGCATTTATCTGGACTGATAATGGCGTAATATCTACCTACTACCACTTAATTTACTTAATACCCACTACTTGGCAAAAGTCGGTCATCCCTAAGATTTTTTTTAATTTTTAAGACAATTATTTTTATTTCAATTTTTTATAATACGGAATTAAAAATATACAAACCACCCTGAATTTTCATCCTCCTACCAACCAAAATTTTGTGAACTTTTTAGTAATACAATCAGTTTAAATACCGTTTAATCACTGCAAAGAACACATTTTCATGTATTCATATTTTTAACTTTCCAGTTATAGTAATGGGCCAAAAATCGAAAATGAAAATTTTTGCATATCTTCACGTTTTGAAGGTTTCTGAACATGTGGCCTACCTTAGAAAAAATGGATGTATGTGTGTGTTGTGTATGGATATAATTTTTCGTCCACGTTTTCGGGCGCATGGATCAACCGATTTAAATAGTTCAAAAATTACTTGATTTCTATTGATAGGGAGATGTGCTGATTAGTTTTTCACAAAGTTTTTTGCAGGTCCAGCCGTTTCGGAGATATGGAGCAAAGAGTGCAGAAAATAGTAATCATGTTTTTGAGATAACTGAGCATCCGATTTGAATGATCCAAAAAATATTCAATTCGTAATGATGGGGAGAAGTGGTGATTAGATTAGGAGGTAAAAATGCAAAAATGGCAAATTTTGAAAGAAATAAGCATTTGATTTGAATGATTCAAAAAACTTTCTGCTTGTGTTGACGAAATGCTTTTGGGGAAAGCAATTTTTTCAATTTTTTTTTAGTTTCCAAAAAATATTATTTTTACTAAATTGTATTCTTTGAATATTTCATTATGGTACGGGAAGTTCCAGCAATTTTGCTTTAAGCCACGATGCTATACACCACTATTTTAATAATATCAAAATAGTTTATTGAATATTTAGTAGCAGTTGCTCTCATAGAATAATTTTCCTCAAAATTTGCATCAAAATAATGATAGCTTTACATCATATGATATTAATTTACCGTGAAGCGTAATATTATTGTTGTTTTATTTACAGAAAAATACAGAATTTAACCAAAATCTAACGAAATCGAAATATAATCAATTCCAATCCAAGAGAGAAATTTATGCACTAAATATAAGCAAAATTCAATAACCGTTATTGTGTTATATTTTCATTTGAAATATTTCAATGACAAAAATATCAAGTATTTTACCATTTTACAATCCTGATTATATGCGCCAACTTTTTATGAAACTTGCCAATGCACTATAACACATATTTTTAAAGGAGGGCCTCTTGAAGTCGTCCGATTTTAAAAATATTATATTCATAGTTCAACTTCAAATAATTCTTGAAGACTTGAGGCAATTGTTATTATTGTTAATTGTTATTATTATTGATTGTGGTCCTCAAAATGTTATTCATGAGTAAGTTCCCAAAGATAAAAAGAACAAATTTAGTGCAAATTCGCCACAATAACCAAAAAATAGTCATACGTTCACCAAAGCTCTAGGTTGCACTTACAAGCTCATAGCTTCCAAACAACTTGAGATAATTTTTTTCTAGATTTTTTTAAGACAGTTAAGGTCAATACTATCATGCCGTTTCGGCTTGACGTTAAAGTCTGGAATACCTTGTGTATATATACTCTACATAAACCAAACAATGTTCCGATCTCATATGACAACCACATCAAAATACGCAAATTGAAACAAATATTTCATTTTATGGTGAATCATGAGGTCAATGGTATCCCGAATAGACCTGTAATCTAGTTTAAATTTAAGTACGTGTCAATATTTCTAATTGCAATACTAATAACGTTATAAAAAATGGTTTATACTATCAAAAAAATAATTTCTTTCTTTTACTCGTAAGACAAATATTTAATTGCAAAATCATCGTTTATATGTCCGTTTGTGTGAAATTGGCCACACATGTCGAAGAGTAGGTAGTTCTTCTGGTTCTTCACTTCATCAGCCGCTGAAGAGCATTCACGGTTATTTTGTTTTATTGAAGGCGGCAATCTCTCACCGTTTCATTAATATTGACAAAGATTTTGAACCTCTATTTCAAAAGCATATAAAATAAATGAAAATTTCCATTTCAACTCGAACAGGGGAGGGAAACGATTGTAAGCAGAAAAATAAAAACACTTCTGTGTTTTATAACAATTATAGCAATTTCAATTACTGTCTCCTAATAAGGAGAATGAAGAGTATTTGGATATCAAATCTGTTAAAAATATTAAGCTTGCTAAAACCTAACATTTTGACTAAATCTTTTTTTTATCAAAATATCTATATTATTATCATAAGTGCACAGGTGCAAGGACATGTAGTAGTAATTTTATCTTTTTGAAACTATTTCTCAAGTTTCTATTTTCCCTGTTTTTTGAATCTTGGCCTTCAATTTCCTGTACTTTTTGTCTTAAGCAATTCCTAATTTTTTCACAATTCTATTGACATTTTGCAGCAGAGTTTTTTTTTCAATATTAGTTCTGTACTTATGTTACGTAGTTATAAAATTTATGTAAACTCTCTTCGATAATTCAGCTTCTTTGGTTATAATTTAACCCTTGTAGCTGTGGACTGTATTAAACACTGATTTGTTTGTATATTATGTATTTGTTGCAGTTCTAATTACAATCACTAATTTGTCACTAAGTTATAATGAAAGAAGATATATTTATTTATTATTTACTATGCATGATGTTTTGCGGACTTTACTTTTAAAAGAACAATTAGTTCAATTAAAACACTTCGCTACCCCCTCTACCAGGGGTAGCAACCATTCCGTGTAAAGCTTAATGCCATGAAGGTTGTCACCTTCATGGCCAATATAATAAAACAAAAACGCCCGAACAAGTTCAAAGCAATTTTTTTTAGATTTATAATTATGTAAACAAGTGCTTATTTTGCTACATTTCATATTTTCCATTCTACTCAAATTTGGAAACTCTTCCAGTAGTTTATGACCTTTATCTTTGGATTCCGTGCCTCTGATCCATACAAACTCATACCCAAAATGTAGAATAACATTTCCTTTTTTGAATGTAGACAATGGCAATATGATATTTTTTTGTTTTATCCTCATTTCTAGACGGAAGATACTAAATGCGTCTTTTAATTTCATAATCTTATTTTTCGGATGATCTAATCATTTCGAAAATTTTTAAGTTTTAATTTTATATTATCCTTTGTTAGTGTAGTGAATTAATATAAAATTAAATCCTTATTCATACTTTCGAGTTTAATATTCTGGAGAACTTTATATTTGGCATATAATCAATAAAAACCATTTGTCATAGTTTACTAATTAGTAATTCAAATTTTCAATTGCAATTTTTATTATTACTAACTAATTATATAAATTAAATATATTGAAAAACCATTAGGCGCTAATTGTATAACATAACATTAATTTCAGAAGTAAGAACTTTTTCCAAAAATTAGTAAAATTATTAATTTTATGGTAATTAATTTAGCATAAATTGATAAAATAATTAGCCAGGCCAAACCGCCCATTTTGTAACAAACTATTAATAATTTAAATTTGAAATTTTTTAGAATTTTGTAAATGGATTTCAGAAATTCTAAGTAAATTCATTTGAAATATATCTATAAACCGTTCCTTCCTCATTTTGATTGATAGTAACTGCTAGATTTAGATCTAATATTAACAACATTAGATAAAATTGCTAAAAAAATACTAAATATTTATTTTTAGCAATTTTGAAAAGTCAGGAGCAATTCTATCCAAATCAAAAGTCAGATCCAATTCTTATTGATAAAATCAATTATGTTTGAACTGGAAAGGTTAGTTATTCATTGCAAAGCAAAATGCCTATTACACCTACTATTGTTAAACACGTTCATTGCCATGTCAGTCTTATGTGTCTGACGTTAAAAAGTTCTACATAAACCATGTCTCGCATACACTATTTAGAAGTAAAGAAAATTTTAGTATAGAGCCAAGTCAGTCATATATGTGTGACATGAAAAATAGCGTTTTTCCAGGAAATTGTCAACAAAAATTTTTTTTTGATCATCAAGTTTTCTTGATAATACATTTTCAACTAAATTATCTAATAAAGTTACCCATGGCCCATGTGATTTTTTTTGACACTATCGTGACGATTAACGTGTTAAAAAATTATTTTAAATTACACTGAAACTTAGTCTTTCTAATTATATAATATCAATTTTTTACATAAAATAAATTAATAAATAATCAATATCTTTCAGCTTCTTCACAAAGTTAATACGTGACAAGAAAACCAGGCATGACGATGACAATGCGAATAATAACAAGAAACCTATTCCTAAAAAGATTAATGGTGAGCATCCAATTATACGTGTAATACGATTACCACATGATTTTTTATACAAAAAATTCTATAGAAATAAACTGAGAACCGAGTTTGATAAATTCAAATATGTAAATATATACAAATTATTATAAAACTGGCTGCACTGCCTGCTGTGCGATTAATAATAATGGATTCTATATTAATATTAATTAATAATATTAAGAAGGATACTACTACTATAAAGGAAGATACCCGTATATATATATATATATATATATATATATATATATCAATAAGCTTATTCAAAGTTTATATATAACATATGGCATTATAAATTTTATTATTCTTAATAAATACATTTTAAGAATCCAAAATAGCATCTATTTTACTCATAGTTCATATATACATAGAAATCAACCAATGCATAAGTTTTCGTGAACAATATCCCGAAACACACACGAATCTATACAAAAATCATAAAACTCTTCAAACTGTCTCCTTCTCTTTCGCTCTGATACAAACCGCTACCAGATCGTGCGAGCGAGACATGTCGAAACATTTAATTACGCCCTACGGTTATCAAAATGGATTACACGGTGCGAACAATATCTTTTAATTGATTTAAAATACTTTCCGCGCATTCCGCGATTTATTCGCCTTCTGCCACAAAACAATTGTTTTGTGTTTATTTCTGCAATTTTTTTTCGGCTATGTAACGTACGTTCGTCCCAAGAGATTTTTATTACCCGTCGTGTGTTCATAATAATTTTTCGCTTAATGATAATAAAAAAATATTAATATTTATTACGCCGCAAGAGACTACTGAATGTTGCGGAATTGTTTTTTTTTGCTTTGTTTTGGGAGATGAATGGATATTGTGTGCGATTTTTAGAGCTATCAGTGTTTTAATGCATAAACTATAATAAATAATAATTATAAACTATTTTTATACATAAATATGTATATATGTATATTAGGGTGGTCCTTAATATGGACATTTTAATATGGTCCTTAATATGGTCTCAAATTGATAAAAAACAATTCTCTGAAAGTTTTAGCTCTTAATAATGTCTTTTAGATAGAGCGCAATTCAATCAAAGTTTTGTGTGGAAATAACGTGGAAAATATTTCAAAAATTTTAAAATGTTTTTTAGATGTAATTTAGCGAGCAAATGAATGAATAAAACTCATTCATTTGTCGCTAAGTTATACCTAAAACATTTTTTTTTAAATTTTCAAAAAATTTTCCATGCTCTTTCCATACGAAGTTTGATTGAATTGCGCTCTATCTACACGTTAATATTAAGAGCTAAAACTTTCAGAGAATTTTTTATTGTCAATTTGGAAGTAAATTCGAAAATGACCATTTTAAGGACCACCCTAATGTATATATACATATCTGTTTTGCCAAAACCTAACCAGCACATCTCCCCATCAGTAGAAATCGAAAGTTTTTTTAATAATTCAAATCGGTTGATCAGCTCGCCTGAAATCGTGGATAGAAATTGTATCCACGCGAACACACATACATCCATTTTTTAAGGTATGCCACAATGTTCAGAAACCTCTGAAACGTAAAGATATGCAAAAATTTCCATTTTTGATTTTTAGACCATTACGATTGCCCTATGGTGAATTAAGTACCATTTTTTCAATTAAATTATTATTATTATTATATATTATTATTCAATCCTATTGTCAACTCAATGCCCAGTCAAAAATATTAAATCGTTTTAAATTAATGCTATAACTGCTTCCTGATTCCACACTACTTCTGTTTAGCTCGCGTTACCGACAATTTTCAACGCTCTAATAAAATATAAAAATTAACGATTTTTAAATTACTTGCAATAGTTACATTTGTAACAAAGCTGTCATTAAATTAGTAAAAATGTGCTAAATAAAATGTCGTATAAGTTTTAAAGTGATTTTATAGATTCTAAATCTTTTGTCACTAAGAATTTTATAGCTTTGAGAGGGAGAAGAAATTTTAATGTGAGAAGAAATTGGTGCATTTTTATTATGTTGCGGCTCGTAAAAACCAAATTTATTTTAAGCAAAAGTGTAGAAGTAGAAATTATCTATTTGGATTACAAGGGATTTTATGACGTAGATATTTATGGAATAAAATTTTTGTGAAAAAAATTTTAAACGATCTATACTAATAATGCTGATATATGTAACATTTCAATATCAGCCAAGAAAATATTGTTAAACTTAATAATTAAATAATAATTTATACTGAGTTAGTAATAATAATTTTGGTGAATTATGTAATTTTTGTATATGCAGTAGAACCCTCTTAAAACGATTTATTGCATTTATTCACGTCGGTTTCTATAGTTTGGATCACAATATTATTTCTTGCTAAACACGCGTTTTTAGTCCTTGGATAGGTTTCACTATATTAGCTTTTTTGTGAGCTCTTTAGTCATTAATTTAATCTTTAAAAAAATTATCAATTATTTGAATCAATCAATAGTAATATAATCGTTTGAATTGTCCTGGGCTGTTGGTTGATAAATTGGGAGGTAGGTTCTGGATCACCAGTACGACCAGGAATTGTAATGGTATGCTGGACCCGAGCGGTGAACAGTCGAATAGTTGTTGAAGTATTATATTTTTATGTGGACTCTCCAGAGTCCAATGGTAGTGTGAAAGGCCTTTAGTACGAACAGCGATTGATAGTAATTTGTAAACACACTTCTTACTTTGAATGATACTTTATTATTCACTATTTTTACAATTAATATTTGTTGATAACCTTTTGGTTATCATATCAGCAAAGACTACATTTTACTGAATACTATGTCTGACTAACTCTATGTCTGTCTCCGAGTCTTACTCCAGGTTTGACTGCCTGTCTAACTTTTGTCTAACTCTTATATACTAATTTATTGTTTACAACCTATTTACAAAATCCAACAGTAAGCACTTCCGATGTCCGCGTAACCTACATATAACTAGCAACGCGTTTTGTAATTATTAAACAAAATAATGATTCGAATTGTTATTACAGTTCAACCTCCCTCTTCAAAAGTTTTTCGTCCTCGGAAAACTATAAAAATTGAGAAAAAAATTAAAAAAAATGAGTTCCATCTCTTCTTCCTTCGGCCCTTAAAAACTTTTGTCCTCAAAAGTGTCATTACTGTTAGAATATGTTTACAAATATATGTGCTCTGAAAAAGAAATCTTATAATAATTTTATTTTTATCTCTCTACATTAATAAATCTTTAATAACATACATAAAAAAAAATCAGCAGTTGAATGCAAATTAGATGGTCGCTGATTATGTAAAGGCATCACTGAAATTTAAAATGTTATTCCGGTAAAACAAAATATGCTTCGAACAACTTACCATAAATGATGCAAAATAATTCTTTTTTTTTTTCAAAACTTCAATAGAGCATAAAAATCATAATATGAAAAATGTCTTTAAAATCTGCAAAAAAATATTAATGGCATAAAGAATCTTGCATTTGATAATTAAAATCATAAATAGTAATTAATGAAAATTTAAATTTACGTTGTATTGATATATTCGAAATTTGCTAGGTAATCAAAATTGAACAAATGTTGCTTTGAAATATGAGAATTCGCTTATGTCAACCAAACAAATGACTTGCGTTGTTATTACTGTGTTTACACCTGGCGAGTTTTCAGTTTCTTCCGGTATTTATAATTAAACAATTTTGGTGCTGTTCTGAATATAATAAAATCGGGAATGTTTCTCCTCTTTACATGTGTTGGCGACGATATCAATTTTCTGCTGCTTTGGCTGTGTAAATGTGCATATTTCTCCTTTGTGTTCAAATTCATATTCTTATAGTTGAACATATCTGTAATAGTGGCTATATTTTCATTTATTGACAATTTTCGTTGTGAAGGTAATTTTCTTATCATATTAATATTATATTCCCTGATTTCTTGATTATTTTCTTCTATAATTTCATCATTAATTTTTCTTCTTTTAATTTTTTTCTTTTTCTTTTTCTTCTTTATTTTAATGGGAATAGTTTTCATATATTCTGGCCCTTCATCATTAAGTATTCTTATTTCTTCTTGTTCATTATTTATTTCTTTCATGTCGTAAACCTTATCTTGGGTTTGTTCCATATCTTGTGCCACATATATGTTCAGATCCTTTTCTTCTTCGTATGAATTTGTTCGTATAGTTTGTTCCATATCTTCGGCCTCATATAGATCCTTTTCTTCTTCGTATGAATTTGTTCGTATGGTTTGTTCCATATTTTCTGCCTCATATAGATTATTTCCTTCTTCGTATGAATTTGCACGTGTGGTTTGTTCCATATCTTCGGCCACATATAGATCCTTTTCTTCTTCGTATGAATTTGCAGCGATTGTCGTCAACTCTTCTAATTTGGTGTTGTGAGTCAAACTTTCTGCTTTGTATTCTTCTTGTTCTTCGGATTCTTCGGATTCTTCGGATTCTTCGGACTCTTCGGACTCTTCTTTAGTTGTTTTGAATGCCTTGTATGTATCATCATATGCTTTTGTGTATTTCAGATCCTTATTACTTTCGTAGTCCATTCTATCGTCATTTCCACCATTGTAGATTCTAAGTTTGTCATCTCTTTTCCTATTTGTAAGTTTTCGACATTGGTTAATGTGGTGTCCCCTTTTCTTGCAGTATCTGCAAGTGACAAATGGATTGTATTTTTTATCAGATCTGATGTTTAAATATTTTTCTTCCTTTGCAGCAATGTGCATAGCATCTTTCAAATTTTCCGGTTTGGCTGCTTTAACTATAATTTTCAAGTCCAATGGCAGGCCTTTAACAAAAACTGCCAAAGCCAAATCACAATATGATGGATACGCTTCTTCATTATGTGTAAAATAGCATTCGTTGTTTATTAACGTAAGCAAACTCTCAAGTTTCTCTGCAAATTCCTCAATCGATTCCCCATTTTCTCTTGTTGTTGTTGCTAGCTCGAGATGTAACTCAGCGATGGACCTTCTATCTTTAAAACGTTTAATTAGAATAGGTTTGACATTATTCCATAACTGATAATCAGCCCGTCTAATGCAATCAAAAGCTGTTCCACTTAATTTACAAATAACAATTTTTGATATATATTTGTATGTCTCAAAATCCACGTCATCTAAAATTGAGTCTACAGTACTTAAAAATCTATAAAGGTCATCTGAATTGCCATTGAATTCGGGTATAGTGCTAATTGCTAATTGAATTCTAAATTTATTTATTTCTATACTATTATCTTTACCTTTTTAGCTTCTTCAAAAATGGGTTCCATCTCTTCTTCCTTTCCTATGATTAAATTTCGATTTGCTTACTTGAATCCGATGAGATAGTTATGTCCAAGTTAGTCGTAGTCTCGCGTTCGTTCTAAAGTTCTTCGGTAGGCGCCACCATCCCTTAGTTTGTGCTTCGAATGATCGTTCGGTTTATCGAGTTGTGGCAGCTATTAACTCGATGCCTCCGTCTGAAAATTCTTCAGCGCTACGAGGGAAAAAACCGCTAAGCCACCATGAATTGTCCTGGGCTGTTGGTTGATAAATTGGGAGGTAGGTTCTGGATCACCAGTACGACCAGGAATTGTAATGGTATGCTGGACCCGAGCGGTGAACAGTCGAATAGTTGTTGAAGTATTATATTTTTATGTGGACTCTCCAGAGTCCAATGGTAGTGTGAAAGGCCTTTAGTACGAACAGCGATTGATAGTAATTTGTAAACACACTTCTTACTTTGAATGATACTTTATTATTCACTATTTTTACAATTAATATTTGTTGATAACCTTTTGGTTATCATATCAGCAAAGACTACATTTTACTGAATACTATGTCTGACTAACTCTATGTCTGTCTCCGAGTCTTACTCCAGGTTTGACTGCCTGTCTAACTTTTGTCTAACTCTTATATACTAATTTATTGTTTACAACCTATTTACAAAATCCAACAGTAAGCACTTCCGATGTCCGCGTAACCTACATATAACTAGCAACGCGTTTTGTAATTATTAAACAAAATAATGATTCGAATTGTTATTACAGTTCACGTTATACGTTATTCAGATAATAGGAACAAGTAATATACTAGGTGTTAGTGGCATTTTGTCTCAAGGCAAGATGCATAATTATCCCAATATCTATAAATAATAATTCACAATAATATGTTTTCGGCTAAACCGGACAAACAACTATATAAACAATTATGTATTCCAAATTTTAAAGAATTTTTATAACTAAACTATTCGCAGGCCCATGATATTTTAAGATGTCTATTAGTATTCAAAGTTTTATTAAAATCGTGCAAAATTACCAATTGATCAGGAAAAATTACTAACATTTTATCAGCATGATTTGCAATTGATATTTAAAGAAATTGATATTTGAAAAATCGTGAAAAGTTTTTAAAGCTGGATTAAGCGTTTTAGAGAAAAACGTACACAAAAATTTGCACTTTTCTGCTAATTATAAAGAAACTGCTTGGCTGATCGACGCTGAAAATTAGTCTTTATATAGTCTCATCAAGTAGCTTTCAAATAGTTGAACACATACATTTTTCAATGTAGATGTCCAATGATCCCGAATGACTTGAAACGTCGAGAAAACAAAATTAGCAAATTAGACTTTTTGGCAAAAACAAACTACTCTTTTGGGAAGTAAAAGATATAAAGTTATGTAAGATGTATTCCATAATCAAAGTGATGGTAAAAATCACCAGATTTGGTTGGTGTCGAATGATCCAGAATGACTTGAACGTAGAGGAAACATAAAAGTAGCAAATTGGACTTTGTGGCAAAAACACAAATTGCTTCTTTGGGAAGTAAAAGATATCGTAAAGTTATATAAGATGTTTCCTAACACCAAAATGATGGTGAAAATCACCAGATTGTGGTAGTTGTTTGTTTGTACGATGCAAACAGTTACAAAACTTTGAGAGCCGCTCATATGACTAAATATCCATAGCATTCGTTATATATATTCAGTTTATTTTATTCCGGTACAGTTGGCTACGAAATAATATAATTTGTTACAATTAGTAATTACGATGCCATTTTTCCCACAATTAAGAGCGGCAAGACCGCACCGAATGCATGTCAGGCCGAATTATAATATTAATCTTAACGTTAGCCGTGACGTTTTAATTACTCGAAAATTATAAATTGCCACTCTTTTTATAAATTACCACTTTTTATGGGCTAAATATGCCGTAATGTGCTTTCGAAACAATAACCGCGGAAGAACATTACCTATGTGCGCGGTTATTGTCGCCTTACTTCGAGTTGTTGACCTAAAATATTTATTATGTACAATTTTGTTGGTTTTTTGTATTTGTATCATTCTGATAACTGTTTTTGAAAGTGTTAACTTTTGAAATTTTGCAATCCACATTTGTTAGAAACTACAAGTGTATCTAACAAAAATAATACAAAGAGCACAAAAAGTACTGAGAGCTCTAGTAAATGTCTTATGAATCCAGTACAACTATTTATAGGGACTTCAACATTAGTTTGTTAAGGGTCATCTATTAATCACATGAGGTTTTAAGGAGAAGTTTGACAAAAAATTATAAATTATCACGTGGGGTAAAGATATGTCACGTGTATTTATATTTTACCTAAATTTTGAAAAAAAAAAATAAAAAAATTTACATTTGTTCCTCGCAACTCAAAATACAGCTGATTTTTGGTGGGGAAGGGGCGGGGGCTAATTTTGAATATAACCATGTATCACTAAGGGGAAAAAATCCTTAAAAATTGATCACGTGGTTAATGGACATTTCCTTATTCACATCATCAAAGAAAGAAGCATTAATTAGGATACCATCTCAATCCACTTATGCAAATTGTGAATAAATAACTTAATGGTAGAAATATATTTAATTAAGATGCCAGAACACCTCGCTTATTAAGAAAGACCTTTTAGTAAAGAATATCTCTTGAATGTTATGTACATTTATGAAACTTCAAAATTCTTATCAAATTTCCAATAATTCACATAACATAAATTTTTCAATATTCTTTAAATATAATATAAATTGTTCATCCTGATATGATTTTTTTAAGATTGGTGCTATCGCTGACAATTTCCTCAAACATATTTCTATTATATCAAAATGTTGTTTTTTATATTATTTTATTTTTCCTAAAAACCCATGTTAATGAATGCTATATAACCTAAAAATATTTATTAACTATATATATGGAATATGTATCCATTTCGTACTATTTCGTGTTATAAAATAACATATTTTTTATATATATAAAAAATTTGAATTATAATCAAATTTGAAAAATAATGTAAGTGCTAAAAAATTTTATCCTTCTCGAATTTTTCTTGACTATCACGAATTTAAAAAATATCAAATTTATTTGGATCACTAAGGTTGTAAAAAAAATAATCTAATATAATATATAGTATTATTTTCTGTAAGTTATTTAACTATTTGAATAATTATTCAAGCAAAATATTTTTATTGAATTTGTGAAAGGGTAATTAGCAAAATTATTTCTGTATACGTCAGAATAGCATCGGTTGGTTGTAAAATACAATTTCTCATGTGTCTTATAAAACCTTCATAATTTGATTTATATATAGATTTTTCAAGACAATAGTCTAATAATTAGTTCATTATCGTTTGGTTCCCAGAGTCATTAAAATACCTCTATATCTATTTTATAGCTTTTATATTCAATGAGGAGTTTAAGAATTTGCACATGCTCTGATTTCCAAATGACTCATTGGAATTTATTTCGACTTTAGAAAAACATAGAAAAATTAATTAATTTAATTTTATCATCATACATAGATACATCATTCAGTGATAAAGTATATCTCTTATGTAGTATATGTCCCTTTGTCAACTGGAAAATTTCAGCAAGTATTTTCATTACAAAGCCAAAAGGAATACGTTGGAACTAATTCACATTATGCATTAAATAGTAAATCATTATATACAGTCTAATGTACTTGCATAAATTTCCATTATTCGAAATTCCACCGTGTTGTATTGGCGTATGTAAAAATCGAATGATTTACACTTCATTACTAAGGGAAGATGTACCTCATAGAAAGGGGGCTGGTGGGTGTGAAATTTATACTTGGTTAAATTTTTGTACCAGGTAAGTCATTGAAATCTGAAAAAAATTGAAATTATGTTTTTTCAATATGTTTCAGATACTTTTTGGTCAATATATGCCAAAAAATATGTATGAGTGACTGCACGTACAGAATAAATTTATGTATGTATGCATCTTTGGCTGCATTGTTTTTATTAATTTGTTTATAATTTTAAAAATAGTTTCATTGGCATTCAAGTAAAAATAAATACATCATATAACAATTTTGAATAATGTTTATTAGTAATATGATAACACTCGTGATGCGCATATGTATTAGTGTCAACCATTATACATATTTATATAATGATAGATTATATATAGACTTATATAATGCTATTATAAATTTAATATTTATAATAGCATTAAAAATATGTGTAATATTTGAAAACCATAATGTGAATAAAGTCATACTTCAAATATGACATGATCGGTTTGTCATTGTAATTAACATTCAGAAATGAACCTTCATTAGAGAAATAAAGTAATTTTTGATTAATAACTTCTAGAATATTTGTTCACACAGTGGATTATGTTGAACAATACCTAAACAAATATTGTTTTCGCAACTTTACTCATCATGTAATAATTGTGAAGAACATCGTGTAATTAAAATTAACATACATTCATTGGCTGCTTGACTATAATATTTTCTTAAACTTTGATGAATTTTTAAAATTAAACTACTTGTAAGGCCGTAATATTTCAGTAAGTTTTATAAGACCTTGATATATATGGCCAAAAAAAGTTCCATAAAAATTGGCTTAAATTTTTTTTCAGCGGTCAATTACAAGGAAACAGCTCGGTAGATTTTCACCTAAAACTAATCAGTATCATTCTCAACTAAAATCTTTTGAACAATTTTTGATTTTTTAAATTCGATTCGGTAGTATGAGCTTAAATGTGGACGAAAAGTTTAACACTTTTCTCCAAATTCCAAAGAAACGGCTCAGCTGATCGTCGCACAAAACTGAGAAACGATAATCCTCATCGAGATACATCAAATGGCTCTTAAATTTCTGAAATCGGTCCAGGCGTTTTTGAGCAATCGTCTAGTTTTCACAACTGCCAAAAAACGATACCAATTTTTGCGAACATTGACAAATTTTTAAAGTTATACGAGTTGTCGTAGAGCCGTAATATTTTAGTATGATCTATAAGACTATGGTATTTAATAATAAGTAGAATAAATAATTATTACACAGATCAAAATTTCTGTTACCCACCTCCTCCTAGCCATAAGTCTATTCCCCATCAGGGGTGCAAGTAAAGCGTGCGTTAAAGTTCCTCTGTGTCTTTCGCTAGCAACCCTTTTAATTACTCTACGAAAGGGGTAGTATCACCCACCCACCTACCCCTTGGTGTGAGGGTTCGATCGTCCCGATAATAAGGCGGTGTGCTGGGTGAATAAAAGGAATTAGTGATTCCGAGAGAACCTCCTCCTACGAGGGCGACGCTTTCTCCAAAATTGATTTTCACTCCGAGGTAATCATTGTTCTTGGTGTCTTAATTTGATTAAAGGATTAATGTGTATTGATGTTTTTCGAGGAGAATAATTTGAGATAAATTCAGTTTATTTCGGGATGTTTATGGATATAGAGATGTAGGAAGGGACTCAGGATGGTAGTAAAGGGCTAGATGATATCTTGATGGATAAGATCTAGTATGAAATTGGATGAACTAATTATTATTGATTAGATTGATTAGACTTATTGGGAATGTGCAAACATATAATATAAGAATTAATAATATTTAATTGTCATTGTGTTTCTTCTGTTGTATGATGAGGCAAATAGTATTTTTAAAACTTCGAAAATTGGAATAATAATGAGCTTGGGGCTTATTGTAACAGGGGTAAGTAGTAACATGTGTTTTCAAATGGAATCTTGAACAATATTGCAATATTTTTTGTCTCGATTGGACATGTAGAATGTTCGCAAAATATTTCCATAGCTACTGTCACGGAAGCCAAGGCGGTAAAGAAGTGTGCAGATCCGTCATTTTTAAAATGTAATATAAAATTGATCTATCATAACTTTCCTGGATAATCAACTAAGTAAACAAACACCGGTTTGGCACTTCTAGAGCTACTGCCAAAGTTTTTACTATTTTCACCAATAAATTAGACCAATCAGTTTCAAATTCATCAGCATAACTAATTTCTTTCTCTCCTGTTTGCTACCGTTTTAAGTTTTGTTCCACAAAATCTGCAAAAGCTAAAAAATCGTTTTCAATTGTCTCTTTCACGAGTATTTTTCCGGAGATGTCTTGATTTGTACGCGCTCAAGTTTAAATTACAGACCACTGGTCTGCGATTTTCTTGTATAATGATCGGTTTGGTACACGACTGCAAATATAATTTAAAACAGGTGATTGGAACAGGGCAGAATTTAGATATTATAAAAAAACAATTATGTCGAACACTCCCATCTCATAGACCTTACACTACATTGACTTCTAGTCAAGCGAAAAGCAGTGTATAAAGATAGAAAAGGACTGTAAACGAGCGTTGCCGACAATCGTGGAAGACTCTCAAATAATTAAATGTCATATGCATAAGGCTTATAATATATAAACCAATATTATCTATACCAAAATTATTACATTATTATTAGTCCACACAATTGCCACTTTTTATTGAAATAAAACTATGCCAAATAATTTTGAATTGCTTTAACTATAATGATAAATATTACTATTCATTTCTTACAAAATTTCCAGTCCCACACAATTGCCATTATATTATTAAAATCAACATGACATATGACATTTAATCAATCGGAATGTTTCCACGATTGTCGGCAACGCTTGATCACTAAGTAACGTCACAGTTTCCTTGTTTATAGACATAGCTAAGACTTTTTTATATTTTATACTATATTTATTATATCATATTTATCTTAATATATCCTATACTATCAAATTTTATTTAAAACTGACTTTTCCAAACCTTGCTTCTTCTTTTAACTTTTAATTCTACTCCATGTCAAATCAACAATTATACTCAAGTTTAATATAACAAATCAACTGACAATTCTGTCATGACCAGGAATCGAACCGAGGAACCCTGACGTGTGAGTCGGGCACGCTACTGACTGGAGCCATTCCCGTCACAAAAATTAATATAAATATAAAAATATCACATAAATTTAACTTAAAATTATTTTAGCAATCAAAAACCGCATGAGATAATGCCATAATGCTTTATAAAATAAAACGCAAATAAAGTACTATTTTGAATATCAGAAATTTATCACTATTGAAATTTAAATTAAAAATTTGTTAACACAAATACTATTTAGCAATAGGTTCAGTACAGTGGTTTTAGTATATTTATAAATTAATCAAGAACGTATTTTGTACAGAAAGTACAACACTTACTAATAGTAACTAATTGAGCATAATAAAATAGTTGCATGAGATATTTTTATACAATTTTTTTTCAGACAGTTCTGTAAACAAGTTAAATTTTAAACATAATTAAATGATAAACTTTCACAGTTTTACTTGAGGAGTTCTTGGTTTTCCGATGGTAACAAATGTACTTAATTAACAATAGGTTCAATACAATGGTTTCAGTTTATAAATGACTTATGGATAGAAATTTGTACAGGAAGTACAACACTTACTAATAGTAACTAATTATGAAATAGTTGCTTGTGTTATTTTTTATACAATTTTCATCAGGAAATACTGATGTATTAGTTAATTTTCATACAGAATTAAATAATAAACTTGCAATGGTTTGTATAAAGTACTCTTGGTTATACAATGGTTTTT
>NW_020538975.1:0-35578 GCF_003426905.1 Ctenocephalides felis
GTTTATAAACTTTCATTATTTTACTATATAAATTAGTTAGTAAATTATAAAAACAAATTTATTAGCTATTATTTACTATCGTCACTAATAATTTTTTTGTATTTGTTAAAATTATTTTTATATTTTGTTTTAGTTTAGTTTTTATCAATTTAGTAACATTTGAAAAAAAAATAATAAAAATAATATAGTTAATAAATAAAATAATAGTTAATAAAAAAAATTACACTATATAATTTATATATTGTTGAAATTTTATTATACACTATAACAATATTTTTTTGTTTACCTACTAACTAATTCACTAATGACTTAACTACTTTGAAATAAATTTAGTTAATACTATTTTAATATAGAAAACTATTTACTATTATTAACTAATTTTTAAATCGTTCACTATATTTTTTAATAATTTTTTGCAAAATAATTTGCACACAACAAATTTTTTTAGAACCCAAAACACTTCCGGAACATAAACTATACCGGAATAAACTATTCTTTTAAAACTTTAAACTATAACAAACAAATTAGTTTATCAAACTATTTTCCATTTAACAACTTTTTTATTATAAAGCACTATTATTAATTATTCTAACAAATTTCTAATTAAATTTCATTTAAATAATTTTCCCGGAGTTCCGTCCCATCCGGCATCCGGCACGCCACTGTCCACCGGGATGCACTCCGGAATCCCTTTCGCGATTTTACTCTACGCGAAAACGGGACAGCAATATGAAACGACAGAGATGAGACGACTGTGCGAGCGGAACGGCAGTACATTTTGTATGTGCGAGAACGAGACAGCGCTAACGCGCATGCGGGTAAAGGATATATACAGAAATAATACTCAAGGTATAGGCGAGTGAGATGGATATATGGTTTGTGTATAGAGAGTGTGTGAGTGCGAGCGAGATGCATATACAGTGTAATAATTATGATAGGTTTGTTTTTGTTTTGCGTTGAACAGTGTTGGTCGAGATTAAGGGTTGTTTTGGGGCATATCGGGTTGCTGTAGGGCTTTGGGGTAAAAGACAATATTACAGACAATTTATTTGTGCATAATTTTGTCATATGCCTCATTCATACTAAACGAATGGTTTAAAAGTTACATGAGTTTAAAAACAAAAAAATTTCTTGGTATACTGCGTTCCAGTGCAAGAAGGTGCGCTGTATGCGTGAAATCTGACGAAAGTTGAAGTTTGTATTGAAACAAGTATAGTTTTGTACTTGAGATTATGAGGTGCTATTTTAAAGTACGGGGAGTTGCTGTAGGACGTAATGATGTTAGACAAAATTGTGCACAATTTATTTGTGCACAATTTTGTCATACACACCATTCATACTAAACGAATGGTTTTAAAGTTATGACGTGTACACTTTAACTTGTAATACAACTTTGCTTCCGCCGTTTTGCCAATAGGAATTCATTACAATAACGGCGGAAGCAAAGTTGTATTCGTGGTATATTTTCAAATGTATTTTAAAGTACACCGAGTTGCTGTAGAGCTTTGGGGTAAAGGACAAAATTGTATGCAATTTAGTTGTGCATAATTTTGTCATACATATCATTCATACTAAACGAATGGTTTTGAAGATATCACGTTTATAATACATTAAGACACTTTAACCTTTAAGAATTGGGTGTACAACTTTGCATCCGCCACTTTTTCAATACGAATTATTTACACTAACGGCGTGTTATATACGATATTCATACTAAACGAATGGTTTTTGAGTTATAACGTCTATAATACATTAAGACAATTTAACATCTAAGTATTAGGTCTACAACTTTGCTTCCGCCGTTTTTCCAATACGATTTCATTACAATAACGGCGAAAGCAAAGTTGTACTCGTGATATATTTTCAAATGCATTTTAAAGTACTCCGAGTTGCTGTAGAATGTTATAATGTTAGACAATTGTTGATAATTTAATTCTGAACAAATTTCTGATCACATCATTCATTCTCAACGAATGGTTTTTGAGTTATAATGTCTATAATACATTAAGACAATTTAACTTGTAAGTATTGGGTATACAACTTTGCATCCGCCGCTTTTTCAATACGAATTCTTTACACTAACGGCGGTAGCAAAGTTGTATCCGTGGTATATTCTCAAATGTATTTTAAAGTACACCGAGTTGCTATAGAGCATTGGGGTAAAAGACAGTATGGTGCATAATTTATTTGTGCATAATTTTGTCATACACACCATTCATACTAAACAAATGGTTTTAAAGTTACAAGCGTTGCAACAAAAAAACGTATTCGGTATACTGCGTTCCAATCCAGGATGTCATCGTGCGCTGTATGCGCGAAGTCTTAGAAATGTCGAAGTTTGTATGGAAACTGCTGTAGTTTGGTACTTTGGATTATTAGGACGATTCAAGTGGTATTTTAAAGTACAACGGGATACTGTAGGTCAAAATGATGTTAGGCAATATTGTTTATTAATTAATTCTGAACAAATTTCCCATACACATCATTCATACTAAACAAATGGTTTTCAAGTTATGACGTTTATACTAGAAACATGTATTTTTAAAAAGTTTTAACCGTTAGTTTGTTTCTAGTAGTATTTTTAAGTATACCGAGTTGTTGTAGGGCTTTATAATATTAGACAAAATTGTAGATAATTTAATTTTGAACAAATTTTCTATACTCACCATTAACATGAAACAAATGGTTTTGCAATATTGTAGATAATTTAATTCTGAACAAATTTCCCACACACACCATTCATATTAATCGAATGGTTTTAGAGTAACAAATAATTTAGTAAATAGCACTATTTTATTATACATATTAATTTATGAATTATTAAAAGCAATTTATAAGTATACCAAATTGCCGTAGGGCTTTAGAATGTTAGAACAATTTATGCAGTATTTTATTATAAACAAGTTTCTCATACACGCCATTCATATTAATCCAATGGTTTAGAAGTTACAGAAGATTTACTGAATATAAGCAATATTTTCCCAAATTTTCTGATGAATTTAAAATATTGCATTCTTGGGTTTAATAATTTTGGGTTAAATTATACTATATATAGTACAGGCTTTAAATTGGGTCAAGATATACTTTAATATGTCTACTATGACAACAAATACTGAAATAGTTCAAACTTCTTGTAATTTATTTATTAAAAATAATTAAACAAATGACTACATAATTTTTCTACAAATATAAAATATTGGATTTTCTGATTTCGCGTTTGGATAAATTGACTTTTTTTAAAATTATACTATATATATAGTACAGGCTTAAAATTGGGCCAAATTATACTTCAATATGTCTACTCTGACAAGTAATACTAAAATTGTTCAAAAATTTTGTAATTTAGTTATTAAAAATAATTTAAACAAATTACCACAAATTTTGTAATTAATTTCAAATATCACATTATTGGGTTTAAGAATTTTTATAAGTTATACTATTTATAGTACAGGCTTTAAATTCGGTGAAATTATACTTTAATATGTCTACTATGACAGCAAATACTAAAACTATTGAAATTATTTCTAATTTATTTATTAAAAATAATTTAAACACATTACTACATTTTTTCTACAAATGTAAAATATTGCATTTTCTAGTTTGGCTTTTTTTTGTAAATTATACTATATATAGTACAGCCTTGAAATTAGGACAAATTATACTCCAATATGTCTACTATGATAACAAATACTAAAATAGTTCAAATTTTTTGTAACTTATTTTTTAAAAATAATTTAAACAAATGAACACAAGTTTTTTGTTGTATTCAAAATATTACACTCTTGGGTTCAAGAATTTTTGTAAATTATACTATATATAGTACAGGCTTGAAATTGGGACAAATTATACTTCAATATGTTTACTATGACAAAAAATACTAAAATTGATAAGTCGTTTTGGAAAATTTTAAAATATTAATAATAATTGCAAAATATAACATCAATTTCAGTACTGACTGAAATTGATGGACATACATATTTAGGAAGCTCCTCAGAACGACCCGTTGATACTAGAGTGTTATAATTTGAGTAAGTTACTTGTCAATCCATATACTGTGACAACAAATACTAAAACAAATAAGTCTTCTAACAAAAAAGAAAATTAGGAACAATTGTTCACACAAACAATATTATTTTCAAAACATACACTTCAATTTATTTTTGAGTACATTTTTTATAATTTTTTTTTTCATATTTTGTTTTAAATTTCCCCCAAAAATTTAATCCAACATAATTTCCAGACACTTTACATCCGGAAATTCCTTTCCATTCCGGAAATTCTTCCGGTCGATGAGAGGACGAGATAATTTTCTTCCCTTTTGTGCGTTTGTGATGTAAAAATATTTCAATTTGCAAGATAAAAAAAATATTTAGTAAAGTAAAATATTAAATTAAATTAAATGTTAGTATTAGATGTGTCGATAAGTATTTGTTGTCTTAGTAGAATTGAAGTATATTATAACCAATTTTCAAGTTTTAACTATAAATAGTTTAATTTATAAAAATTGTTGAAAATCACACTATTACTTTTTCAATTCATCAAAACAAATTTTGTATTATAAAAATTTGCTAGAAAACTCATCGATTTTAGTATTTGTTATCATAGTAGACATATTGAAGTATACAAAGCCCAAGTTTCATGTCTTAACTATAAATAGTATATTTATAAAAAAATCTTCAAACCCCAGACTAATATTTCAATTTTATCAAACCAAAGGCAAAAAATTTTAGGACATTTATACAAACTATCATTTATACTTCAAAATTTACAAAGAACACTAATCGATTTTAGTATTTGTCATCATAGTAGACACATTGAAATATACTACGACAATTTAGAAGCCATTCATTTAAAATATTTTTTAAAATAAATAATTTGATAGAAAACTCATTGATTTTAGTATTTGTTATCATAGTAGACATATTGAAGTATACAAAGCCCAAGTTTCATGTCTTAACTATAATTTATATATATGTAAAAAAAATCTTAAACCTCTATCAAATATCTTGATTTCATCTAGCCAAAGCAAAACATGTTTGGGACATTTATACAAATTATTATTTGTACTACAAAATTTACAAAGAACACACATTGATTTTAGTATTTGTTTTCATAGTAGACACATTGTAGTATATTATTGCAAAGTTTCGAGTCTTAACTATAAATAGTTAAATTTATAAAAAAAACCTAAACCCCAAACTTATATATCGATTTCTTCAAAATAAATCAAAAATGATTGAGACATTTGTACAAACTATTATTTATACTACAAGATTTAAAAAGAAAACTTACCGATTTTAGTATTGTAATAGTAAACATATTGAAGAATATTGTGACAAAGTTTCAAGTCTTAACTATAGATAGTATAATTTATACAAAAATGTTGAAAACCACACAATTACATTTTTAGTTCATCGAAATCAAATTGAAATTTAGGAACCATTTATTTAAAATATTTTTTATTACAAAAATTTGTTAGAAAACTCATCGACTTTAGTATTTGTTGTAATAGTAGACATATTGAAGTATGCTATGACCAAGTTTGAAGCATTAACTATAAATAGTATATTTAAAAAAAAAATCTTTAAACCTCACACTAATATCTTAAATTCTTCAAAATAAAGCAAAAATTATTGAGACATTTATACAAACTCTTATTTATACTACAAAATTTACAAAGAAAAGTCATCGATTTTAGTATTTGTCGTCATAGTAGACATATTAAAGCATACGGCAAAGTTTCATGTCTTAACTATAAAAAGTACAGTTTATAAAAAATCTTCAAACCCCAGGCTAATTTTTAAATTTTATCAAATCAGAGCAAAAAATTCAGGGACATTTATTCAAACTATTATTTGTACCTCAAAATTCATAAACCAAGATCAACGATTTTAGTACTTGCTATCATAGTAGACACATTGAAGTATATTACCACCAAGTTTCAAGTCTTAACTACAAACACTTAATTTCCTAAAAATCCCCAAAACCCAAAACTACCATAAATTCTCCAGCACAAAATCTTACAATCTTGTGGTCGTAACTATGTTATAATAATTTTTGCATCAAACAGCAAAGGAATTTGTTCATCTAGTAAACAATTAGTTAAAATTCCTTTCAACTCAGTGTTCCTCAGTGTTTGTGGTTAAAGCTGCAAAGTTTAGATTTTTGGAAAAAATTGTTTAATATGTCTACTATGATAACAAATACTAAAATCGATGAGTGTGATTTGAAAATTTTGTAGTATAAATAATAGTTTGATTAAACGCCCCAAAAATTTTGCGCTTTGGTTTGACGAAATTAAAATATTAGTGTGGGGTTCAAGGAATTTTTATAAATGTACTATTTATAGTTAAGACTTGAAAGTTGGTCATGATATACTTTAATATGTCTACTATGACAACAAATTCCAAAATCGATGAGTCTTCGTTGTAAATTTTGCAGTATATAAAATAGTTTGTATAAATGGCCCCAAGTTTTTGTGCTTTGGTTTGATGAAATCAGGATATTATCTTGGGGTTTAAGAATTTTTTATAAATGTACTATTTCTAGTTAAGATCTGAAACTTTGCCATAATATACTTCAATATGCCTACTATGACAAAAAATACTAAAATCGATGACTTTTTTCTGTAAATTTTGTAGTATGAATAATAGTTTGAATAAACATCCCAAAAATGTTTGCTTTAGTTTGATGAAATTAAAATATTGGTGTGGGCTTTAAAGATTTTTTATAAATGTACTATTTATAGTTAAGACTAGAACCTTTGTCATAATATACTTCAATATATTTACTATGATGGCAAATACTAGAATCGATGAGTGTTCTTTGTAAATTTTAAAGTATAAATAATAGTTTGAATAAGTGTCCTAAAAAGTTTCACTATAGTTTGATTAAATTAAAATATTAGTCTGGGGTTTAAGAAAATTTTATAAATGTATTATTTATAGTTAAGACCTAAAACTTGGTCATGATATACTTTTATATGTATTCTATGACTACAAATACTAAAATAGATGAGAGTTCTTTGGAAATTTTGTAGTATAAGCAATAGTTTGTATAAACGTCCCAAAAATGTTTGCTTTGGTTTGTTAAAATTAAAATATTACATTTGGGTTTAAGATATTTTTTACAACTATACTATTTCTAGTTAAGAGTTAAAACTTGGTTGTAATATTCCTTAATATGTCTACTATGATGACAAATGCCAAAATTGATGAGTGTTCTTTGTAAATTTTGTAGTATAAACAATAGTTTGAATAAATGTCCACACATTTTTGCTTTGGTTTGATAAAATATTACTCTGGGATTTAAGGTTTTTTTGTAACTATACTATTTATAGTTAAGACTTCAAACTTTCTCATAATATACCTTAATATGTCTACTATGACAACAAATACTAAAATTGATAAGCTTTCTTTGGAAATTTTGCAGTATAAAAAGTAGTTTTACAAAATGTCCGAAAATGTTTTACTATAGTTTGATAAAATTAAAATATTAGTCTAGGGTTTAAAATTTTTTTATAAATGTACTATTTATAGTTAAGACTTCAAACTTGGTCATAATATACAATAATAAGTCTACTATGACTACAAATACTAAAATCAATACATTTTCTAAGAAATTTTCAAACTATTAACAATTTACTGAAAAAATGACTTGCACCAATACTAAAGTTGCTTATTCAGATAAAAGAATATGCCGTTTTTGAAAAACGGCCCTCAGTGTACATTTTCTATCCAACAAATTTGTAAATTGAATATATTTACCTTCAATATGCCTACTTTGACTACAAATACTAAAATCGATAACCCTTTATACAAAATATCGATATAATAATACTTTTATCAATCAAGTACACAGTGCAATAATTTTTAACGATTTCTAGTAATGATTTTTAAGGAGTTGTTGAGGACGCACCGTTTGTATTATCCACTTGTAATTTGTACAAAATATTCTTCAATATGTCTAGTATGACAACAAATACTAAACTTGATGAGTCGTCTTGCAAAATAATAAAATATTATCAACAATTGCAAACAATAACATCGATATAGTATTGACTGAAATCGATGGACATACATGTTTAGGAAGCTCCTCAGGATGACCTGTTTATACTAGAGTGTTGTAATTTGAGTAAGATACTCCTCAATGCATATACTAGCACGACAAATACTAAAACCGACACATCTTCTAACAAAATATTGAAATATCCATAATTTATTCACTGACATACATTCCCTGATTAATACAAAAGAAACACAGATTGTTATATTTGATGAGCTCTCCAGGACGTATTTATGACTCAAGTGTGTTGTAATTTGGTTGAGTTATACCCTAATATGTCTAATGTGACAACAAATACTAAAATTGATAAGTCGTCTTGCAAAATTTTAAAATAATAATAATAATTGTAAACAATGACATCGATATAGTGTTGACCGAAGTCGATAGATATAGATGTTTAGGAAGCTCCTCAGGATGAACTATGGGTACAACTTGTACCCGTACCCGTACCGTACAAGAGCACTGTAATTTGAGTAAGTTACTCTTCAACCTCTATACTATGACAAAACATACGCTAAATTGTTTAAATTTAGTATAGTAATGCACATTTTAACAAAACTCTCATAATTCTTTCTACCAAGTTTGTAAGAGTGGGTGGCGGTGGAGGGATGTAGTATTACTCGTCGTACTACTCGGTCGGTCGGAAGTTGGTTTTGCAAACCGGAAATGAAATCTGTTGTGTTCTGTTGGATCCGAAACAACCCCCAACCCCTGTCCCATGGTCTGTGCACCCTCCCACAGAGCCCATTCTGGGGAAATGTAATTATAACTAAGACTGTCAAGTGGGAATAGAATTTGAATTGTTTAAAAAGTAGTTTTTGAAGAGATCTGCAGGACGCACCGTTTATACTACGACTTTGTAATTTATTTAAATTATACTTTAGTATGTTTACTACGACAGCAAATACTGAAACCAATGAGTCTTCTAACAAAATCATAAGCAAAAATTAATTTCCAATCAAAATACAACAATGTAGAAAGTTGAATAAATAAGATAGTGTCATGTTTAGAAAGCTCTGCAGGATGCACCGTTTGCACTACAAACTTCTAATTTACACAACTTATACTTCAGTATGTCTACTATGACGACAAATACTAAAATTGATAGTTTTTATACGAAAAAAGTAAGAAAACAATAATTCTTTTAAAAATATCCCGAGCAAAACAAATGTAATATGTATGAGAGTGTCATGTTTAGAAAGCTCTGCAGGACGCACCGTTTGTACTACTAACTTGTAATTTACACAACTTATACTTCAGTATGTCTACTATGACAACAAATACTAAAATTTGTAATTTTCATACTAAAAATGTAAGAAAAAAATAATTCTTTAGTAAATACCCCGAACAAAACAAATGTAATATATATGATAGTGTCATGTTTAGAAAGCTCTGCAGGACGCACCGTTTGTACTACAAACTTGTAGTTTTTACAAATTATACTTCAATATGTCCACTATGACGACAAATGCTAAAATTGATAACTTTCATACCAAAATTGCAAGAAAATGAAATAATGAATTTGTGCAAAATTGAAATATGTATAATATGGTCTACCGTGGCGAACTCGACACCAACTTCGTATACTTTAAATTAACAAAAAAAAAAAATATTAGAAATCGATTACAAGCCTATTGATTTACCGAGTCTTTTACTACAGGATTTGGATAGTTCACGTCGAGACCTTTCATTTGATACCCAACATGCCTATATTTGAAGTAAAACTTCTTAACTCATATTTGACCAGCTGTACTATATGTAGTATACAAGTAGCTTTAATATGTTACTAATTTTCGACAGCGTTTTTGTATCATAAATATTCAAGGTACGGAACTATGGCCAAATATGAGTTTGTGCAGAATTTTATTGGCTACAAATCACCTTAAGACAATTTAGAGGTTACAACACTAGTTTAGCAGTTACGAGTCAAAATTTATAAACGTATACATACGATTATTGATTAAATATAAAAAATATGAATTTTTGGAAAAAAAACGTGAAAATAGCCCTAGATAAGTACATTCTAATGAACATCTTTAACACGAGGCAGTGTTTATAATGTGACTGTTCAGGAGCAATTTTCAGATTTTGACCAAAAACTATAAAACATAGCTTTTTTTTGTTGTTTTCGTTGTTCAAGGGGACGATCAAATTTTTTTCTCTGTATTTAAGTTTATTTGTCAGTAAAATCGCTTTGGGTATTTAAATTTATCATCTCTTATTTTAATTTGATCGTCAGTAGAGTCAGTAGAGTCCCTTTGAGATTGCTAGCCAGTAAAGGCCTTTTTTATCTTTTGTTTTAATTTGCTCGTCAGTAGAGTCCCTTTTTATTTTTTGTCTTATTTTTAAATTGCTCATTAGTAGAGACCCTTTTTCGTTTATTTGTCTCATTTTCAATTTGCTCGTCGGTAGAGTCCCTTTTTTATTTAGCTTCTTTTATAATTTGCTTATCAGTAGAGTGCCTTTTTCATTTGTTTGTCTCATTTCCAATTTGCTCGTCAGTAGAGTCCCTTTTCTATGTTCAGCTTCAGTTTCAAGTTAAGATTAAAATTTTGCAAATCGGTGTGCTTTAAATTTGCGTTCAAAAAAACATGATTGTGAATTATGACATGACAACAGTGATATTGAATTATGACATTTTGTGTTTGTACGGAACCCGGTACGTTTACTAAGTGTGTGCATATGGTATTTGAATTTAGCTCGTCGAGACCTTTTATTTGATACCCCACATGCCTATATTTAAAATGACAACATTTGCTCGTTAGTAGAGTCCCTTTTGCATAAACTAGCAATTTTGTCTCTTTGCTTCCCTTAGAGTTTCCTTATAGTCAATGTTTATCTCTTTTTTCAGTTTGCTTGTCAGTAGAGTCCTTTTCTTCTTTAAATTAACGTGCGGTCTTGTTTTAAATTATTTGCCAGTAGAGTCCCTTTTTATCTTTGGTTTCAATTTGCTCGTCAGTAGAGTCCTTTTTGTCTATTATTCCCTGCTAGGACTAATTTAGCAGAGTGTAGGAACTAAATCGCTCCACGGTGACTCTACTGACTGTCTGACTCATCACCGGTCATTAGTCATTAGTCATTAGTCATCATTAGCGTGTGTTTTCAAGTGCTTCCCTCTATCGAGTCGAGTCTCAAGTGGATCGAAATGAACGCATCGAGATTGCCGCTGTTAATAATAGGCCCATATTGTGTATCCATCGTGAGGAATGTGGGGGCAGGGTATAGAGGGACGGGACTATATTGATCAAGTCCAGCACTGACGAGTGTCTAGGTTGAGGAAAAGGGACTGTACTGACAAGCAAATTGAAAAAGAGGCAAACAAATAAAAAAGGGACTCTACTGACGTGCAAATTATAAAAAAAAACTAACGAAGATCAAATTATAATATAAACTTAATAATATAATAAGGTTTAAATATAATTTTCAAACACCGAGCAGCGTCGTTCATCTATATTATATAAATGTTAAAAATATGTATATCTAAAAATTACATTTTGTTGTTCATACACAAACTTTTTTGAAAAAGTAGTCAAAATATTTATAAAAGAGAAATACCTGAACAAAACTTTACTCCTAACAATATATATTAATTTCATATATAATTCCATAAATTAACTTACATTTACACAAAACGAAATCAAACCCAATCAAACTGCAAAAGTCTTATTATTAATTAAATGCTCCAACATAATTGTATTTTAATATCTTGATTTTCCATGAATAGCACATCACATTCATTAATCAATCACACTCTCAACCAAATGCAATCAAATTCATTTACAAGTACTAGGTAATCAAATCTAGGTAAGCGTAAGTGTATTAAAGGATAATCAACTATGATTTTCATTATATAATATTTAGAGATACTGAGGCTTCGGGGCTCTGATATGGAGAGTTTGGATTAGACGCTGGTGGAGTTCCCGAAGGCGTTTGCAATGACGCAGTTTCATTGGCAATAACTCGCTCGATGTGACAAACCATTAATTCGGCGAGAGTTATGTCGGCACGAGAAACGGCGCAAAGATCCGCAAGGGCGCATTGCGATGATGGAAGGTTCAGGCCTCGAACAGCGGCGCAAACGCAAGCGGTGGCAAGGAGCGAAGGAGCGGCCTGCATAAATTCAGGTTCAGTACAGCAGACAGACACCAAGGCGTGAGCATGACGTTTGGTAAGGCGGCTTTCATGTCCCCATGGCATTCGCTCGATTAGGTGATCAACAAAGTCGAAGCCAGTAATCGTATTCGAGTTCCAGTTCAGCTTGGTTAGAGTTAACACTTCCATGGTCCTAATTTCTTCAGGGGCGACACTATGATCAGTATAAGCGCAAAGCAGATGGATGGTCAAATTGTGGCATTGACAAATCTTGGTGGAAACCAGTAAAGCTGTTGCACCCACAAGTTGAAGTTGTTGACGAGGAATGTCGCATACGCACAAAAAACGATCCATGAAATTAACAGCTAGAGGAAACACTTGTTCTTCGCAGTGTTGCTCTTCACACACCTCCAACATCCATGTGGTGACAACTTTCCTCATGAAAGGTAGCAGATCCCCCTGGAAATTGGCAAAGTAATTCATGCGGGGGATGGTGCTCCCTTCCAACATCAGCATGTTATTCATGACTCTGGCGTCTTTTGTCAAATTCTCGTCAACTTCAGCAAAATTGCAATCCACCCGTTCGCCAAATGGGGCTTCGGGGCACAAAAGATTGACATTCATATTTATGTAGTTAAATTAAAATTACGGAAACAAAAAATAATATGTAATCCACCCCAACACGCCACACCGAGACGGTGGAGTTTTTCTGTGATTTTCACCAAATGGAAAATCCTTAACAGCACCAAACACAGACACACACGTTGTTTATAACAAATTGTTTTTATAAATATTATTATATATATATAAAATAACTTAAAATTAATTTAATTAGTTGCAAGCACACATGAAGTATTAATGATAAAGGCACACAAAAATCAGTTCAATGTTGGTTTTTTTTCAAGAATATCATTGATCAGTAACAACCGCACTCATTGCCGACTGACGTCTGAGTGATATTTTCGGAAGCACGGTGCCCAGTTGCCGCGAGTTGTGTTGTGTTGATTTAAGCTCATACTGCCAAATCGATTTTAAAAAATCAAACACTGTTCGAAAGATATTAGTTGGGAATGATACTGATTAGTTTTAGGTGAAAATCTACCAAGCAGTTTTCTTGTAATTAACTGTTGAAAAAACTAGCTGTAAGTGGAATTCTGTCTTAAGGCAATTAAGGCATCGTGCCTTAAGGCAAATTGCTGGAACTTCCCGTGCCAAAAATTATTATTTTTTTAAAAACGATTAACATTTTTGCAAAAAATTTTACTTCGAAAAAATAAGATTTTTTAGAAATTTTAAATTGGACAAAAAATTACTTTTTTTTGAAAAAAAATTTTTTTTTAAAAAAAAATTTTAAACAATTTTTTTTATAAAAATTTTTTTTTGGAAAAAATGTTATCTTCATTTTGATATATTTTGGAAGATCTGAACTTTTTTTCAAAGCAATCGTACTGCTTTAACAGCATAGAGACAAAATATAAAGCGCGTAAGCGCCGCGTCGCTGTCTAACGGAAAAACATTGGTAGGGAACCTATAGGAATGTAAACAAAACTTATACTTATTGTTAAAATCTCAATAAAATATCTGATAATTTGATATGCATATGTCTAATGTCTAATGATTATTGTTGACCGCCAAATGTTATTTTTTTTAGTTTTTTTTACTAGATCTCCGAAACCGCTAGACCTATCTTCATAAAAATTTGATCAAATCTTCATCTTGTTAATACAAGTAAAATGTTTTTTGAACTATACAAATCTCTTAAAAACTGAGTTACCGTTTTTGGCCCTTTTTGCCCCATATCTTCGGAACGGCTAGAATATTTTTTGAATTATTCAAATTGCTTCATCCGTGTTCCCGAAATCCGTGTTCCCGACGTAAATTTGTATCCGAACACACACACATGCACGCACACACACACACACATACATCAATTTTCTCCAAGGTATGCCAACATATTCAGAAACCTCTGAAACGTAAAAGATATATAAAAATTTTCATTTTCGATTTTTTTGCGATTACTTACCCTATGGAAAGTTAATTATAAATAAATCAATTTATCATCTCCAGAACATTAACAATCGTCATTTCATTTCGAATCAAATTCCAAAAAAAAATAGTTGCCAAATTTACACAAAATTGAAAAAGTGCTCCCGCATAGTCACAGTCTAAACGCATTTGCAAATAATTCTGTGCGACATTTTCACTTATACTGTGCTCAGTTTGGCGGCATTTTCACATTTTTCAATAATTTTCACAAAATTGGAAAAGTGCTCCAGTACACAAACAGTCTAAACGCACTTGCGTAAACATTTTTACCAGAGTGGCGCTTAGACTGTGCTTAGCTTGGGTGATTTTTTGAATTTTTAGTCCAAAATTACAAAAAAAATTTTTTGAAAAAAAATTAGAAACAAAAAATTTTTTTTTCCAAAATCAATTGTTTTGTTGAAAAAAGCAGAAAGTTCTTTGAATCATTTAAATCGGACGCTTAGTTCTCTCAAAAACAGCCATTTTTTTTAAATTTAGCTCTGTAACTCCGAAACCTCTGGGCCTACCTTTGCCAAAAACTAATCAGCACATCTCCCTATCAATAGGAATCGAATGTTTTTTAAACCATTCAAATCGGTTGATCCGTTCTCTCAAAAATTCGCTTTCTATTTTTTGCACTCTTTGCTCCATATCTCCGTAACGGCTGGACCTGCCATTGCCAAAAACTAATCAGCACATCTCCCTATCAATAGGAATCGAATGTTTTTTAAACCATTCAAATCGGTTGATCCGTGCGCCCGAAAACGTGGACGAAAAAACGCGGACATACAAAACACACACACACACACACACACACACACACACACATCCATTTTTTCTGAGGTATGCCAAAATGTTCAGAAACCTTCAAAACGTGGAGAAATGTAAAAATTTTTGATTTCGATTTTTGGACGATTACTATAACTTACCCTACGGGAAGTTAAAAATAAGCCGATTTTTATGGAACTTTTTTTGGCGATATATATCATGGTCTTATAGAACTTACTGAAATATCACGGCTTTACGACAAGTAGTTTAATTTTAAAAATTAATCGAAGATTAAGAAAATGAGTAGTTTTTTTGACGTTTGTTAAAATTAAAATTAGACGATTTACTTGGTATAACGATAGAGTACTTGGTTTTAATGAACATAGTAAACCATTAAAGTCCTATGGAAACTGGTTCAATTATAAAAACTGGTGATTTTTGAAAATTTGCTATTAGAAAATACTCCGAGTCAAAGTGTTCGTTTGTTTTCAATCATGTGTAATAAATCCACTCGGAATACTTCTAATCACTCATCAATTAAATTATTTTTTATTGATTAAGTCGATTAATTACACATATCGGGAAGTTCATGTAACTTGCCTCAAGGCTAAATACCAAACCAACTAGTTTTAAATAATAGTCATAAGTAAATTCATTTGGACGATGTATAATCCCGAGTACCGGTAAATGTTGCGAATATTTTGTACATCTGCCAGACAACCCTTAATAAAAGTTTATGATAGCTCATGTACCTTCGGCGAGCTATCATAAAACTAGAAATATTGGATATATTTTAAAAATGTAAAAATATAAGTTAATTAGTCCTGAACTCTTGAACAAGTAACAACTAAAATATTATAATAAAGCGCTAAATAAATTTTTGTATCTAAATAAATTCTTTGATTTCACACACTTCCAGAAGAGCTACAAATGTTCCAATTCTCGTCGTTAAGTATTTCAAATAAAACTCTAATCTACTCAAGACAAGAAGTTATTAAAAATTGGTTACATTTAATCATTAATTAGTAAATTCATTACTAACGTCTCTTCAATATATATATATATATATATATATATATATATATATATATATATATATATATATATATATATAAATTCATAGCTTTTAGTCAAATTAGTTTTCAAATCTTTTAGTTTCATAATTTTTTCTAAAAAAATGTTTTTCTCTAATATGTTATTAAGTTTAATTTTTTAAAATAAATTTTTGTTGAGTGTTTTTTTCCTGTGGTGTGTATAATGTTTCTCTATGCTATAATTAATCTTATTGTTGTTTACATTAGTTAATAAAATTTTCAAATTGTTGTAGTTGCTGAATGATGACACGCATCTTGTGTCGAAACGTATAAATAAAAGTTTTTATACTTTATACCTTTTTTATTTCGACGAATGGGCTGCTAGTTACTTTGAAATATATATATAGTCAAATTAGTTTTCAAATCTTTTAGTTATTCATAATTTTTTCTAAAAAAATGTTTTTCTATAATATGTTATTAAGTTTAATTTTTTAAAATAAATTTTTGTTGAGTGTTTTTTCCTGTGGTGTGTATAATGTTTCTCTATGCTATAATTAATCTAATTTGTTCTTTACATTAGTTAATAAAATTTTCAAATTGTTGTAGTTGCTAAATGATGACACGCATCTTGTGTCGAAACGTATAAATAAAAGTTTTTATACTTTATACCTTTTTTATTTCGACGAATGGGCTGCTAGTTACTTTGAAATTTATATATATATATATATATATATATATATATATATATTAACAAAGTCTAATAATCGGGCATAAAATCAATGAAAAACATGAATTTCTTTCAAAAATTTATTTTAAATCCATACGTTTCGGCTATAATCCTAGCCTTCATTCAGTGGAAACTAAAAATAAAATTAAAAACTAAAACAATTGAATTGGAGTGAAAAGAAAAAATAAAATAGTAATTAGTACTTACAATTAGTAGATCTTAGTGTTAAATTGGAAAATTTTAATAATCCATGGTATTAGGATATGGTAATGCACTACACTATGTATTATAAACATTAACTTGAAATTACACAATATTTTCACAATTAGATAGATATTGGTTGGGAATCGTGCTGATTAGTTTTTGGTAAAGATCGACCGGGCCGTTTTCTTGTAATAAAGTTTTAAAAAAAAAAATTCGACGATTTTTATAATTTTTTTTTTGACGGTAGATACCACAGTCTTATAGGTCATACTAAAATATTACGGTCCTACGACAAGTCGTTTAATTTTAAAAAATCTTCAAAGTTTGCAAAAATTAGTATCGTTTTTTTGGCATTTGTCAAAATTAAATCTTTGATCGACGTTTTCTTAAAAACGCCTGAACCGATTTCAGAAATTTAAAAGCGATTTGATGTATCTCAATGAGGACTATCGTTTGTCAGTTTTGTGAGACGATCTGCCAAACCGTTTCTTTGTAATTTAAAAAAAAATGTTAAACTTTTCGTCCACATTCAAGCTAAAACTACCGAACCGATTTTAAAAAATCAAAAACTGTTCGAAAGATATTAGTTGGGAATGATACTGATTAATTTTAGGTGAAAATCTACCGAGCCGTTTTCTTGTAATGAACTGTTGAAAAAAAAATTAAGCCGATTTTCATGGAATTTTTTTTGGCGATATACATCATGGTCTTATAGAACTTACTGTAATATTACGGCCTTACAAGTAGTTTAATTTTAAAAATTCGTCAAACTTTCCTAAAAATATTATCGTTTTTTTAACTTCCCGTAGGGTAAGTTATAGTAATCGTCCAAAAATCGAAATCAAAAATTTTTACATTTCTCGACGTTTTGAAGGTTTCTGAACATTTTGGCATACTTCAGAAAAAATGGATGTGTGTGTGTGTGTGTGTGTGTGTGTGTGTGTGTTTTGTATGTCCGCGTTTTTTCGTCCACGTTTTCGGGCGCACTGATCAACCGATTTGAATGGTTTAAAAAACATTCGATTTCTGTTGATAGGGAGATGTGCTGATTAGTTTTTGGCAAAGGCAGGTCCAGCCGTTACGGAGATATGGAGCAAAGAGTGCAAAAAATAGAAAGCGAGTTTTTGAGAGAACGGATCAACCGATTTGAATGGTTTAAAAAACATTCGATTCCTATTGATGGGGAGATGTGCTGATTAGTTTTTGGCAAAGGTGGGGCCAGAGGTTTCGGAGATACAGAGCTAAATGTTAAAAAAATGGCTGTTTTTGAGAGAACTAAGCGTCCGATTTAAATGATTCAAAGAACTTTCTGCTTCTTTCAACAATATAATTGATTTTGGAAAAAAAATTTTTTGTTTCTAATTTTTTTTTTCAAAAATTTTTTTTTGTAATTTTGGATTAAAAATTCAAAAAATCACCCAGGCTAAGCACAGTCTAAGCGCCACTCTGGTAGAAATGTTTACGCAAGTGCGTTTAGACTGTTTATGTACTGGAGCACTTTTACAATTTTGTGAAAATTATTGAAAAATGTGAAAATGCCGCCAAGCTAAGCATAGTATAAGTGAAAATGTCGTACAGATTTATTTGCAAATGCGTTTAGACTGTGACTATGCGGGAGCACTTTTTCAATTTTGTGTAAATTTGGCAACTATTTTTTTTTGAAATTTAATTCGAAATGAAATGACGATTGTTAATGTTATGGAGATGATAAATTGATTTATTTATAATTAACTTCTCGTAGAGCAAGTTATAGTAATCGCAAAAAAATCGTTTTTTTTTATATCTTTACGTTTTAAAACCTTCTGAACATTTTGGCATGCCTTAGAAAAAATTGATGTATGTGTGTGTGTATGTGCGTGTGTGTGTGCGTGTATGTGTGTGTGTTCGGATACAAATTTTTGTCGACGATTTCGGTTACACAGATGAAGCGATTTAACTAATTCAAAAAATATTCGATTTGTATTGATAAGAAGACGTGCTGATTAGTCTTTAGCGAAGACAGGCCTAGCCGTTCCGAAGATACGGGGCAAAAAGTGCCAAAAACGGTAACTCAGTTTTTAAGAGAACGGAGCGTCCGATTTGTATAATTCAAAAACATTTTACTTGCATTATCAAGATGAAGATTTGATCAAATTTTCATGATAATAGGTCTAGCGGTTTCGGAGATCTAGTAAAAAAAATTAAAAAAAAAATAACATTTGGCGGTCAACAATAATCATTAGACATTAGACATATGCACATCAAATTATGAGATATTTTATAGAGATTTTAACAATAAGTATACATTTTGTTAACACTCCTATGGGTTCCGTACCAATGCTTATGCGTTAGACAGCGACGCGGCGCTTACGCGCTTTGATATTTAGTCTCTATGCATTAAAGCAGTACGATTGCTTTGAAAAAAAGTTCAGAATTTCCAAAATATTTCAAAATAAATTTTTCAACAAAAAGTAAGTTTTTGTCAAAAATTCATATAGTTCCTCAAAAATCTATTTTTTTCAGAGTAAATTTTTTTCAAAAATGTTAATCTTTTCAAAAAAAAAAAAAAAATTTTGGTACGGGAAGTTCCAGCAATTTGCCTTAAGGCACGATGCCATGCGCCCCACTAGTTAAAAGTAGGATTGATGTAGTATACTATTTACACATTTTTTTTATTAAGTCGATTATTTACACATATCGGGAAGTTCATGTAACTTGCCTCAAGGCTAAATACCAAACCAACTAGTTTTGTTTGAAGTTACCGTGAACTTGAAAAGTAAATTAGTGTTCAATTTCATAAGCGCAAACCTGCGAGTGATTAAATTAATTATTGGGCATTATTGACGAAAAATAGCAAGCTGATTTAGTTTAAACAAAATATAATCGGAAAAATGAAAAATGGGGAGTCAGTGCTTAGAAAAGGGCAAGTTTATTCCGAAAAATTGAATTGTAACCTTTGTTTTTGTTGCAAATGTTTTGCATCTGATGAACTTTGAATGTTGAAGACATAGTTAGGGTTATGGATATGGAACAAATATGAAAAATGGGAGCAAAATTTACTTTGGAACGAAAATCTTAAGATTTTTGTTATACCTAGTGGTGTCCATTTTTGTTATACCTAGTGGTGTACATACATGCAGAAATATTACAAATCACATATAATTAGTTTTTTCCAATATAGTTCAGGAAATGTGTAATTTCTGGTCACTTTTTACTGATTTTTGGACAATACTTCTAAAATACGTTGAAAATTTAACTTTAAAACCTGATACCCTGAATATGACGCGAAAGCAAGGATAAATACAATTCGGCTCTTAGGATATCAATCAGGAGAAGTTTACGACGCAATTTTGGATATTGTAAATAATGAAATTAAATTAAATTAAAATTTGAAAAATTCAACATGAAATATGAGTATTTTGATTGAAATTGAAAAGCTAGTTTTTTTAGCTCTCTTGGCATGAGTTGCTCAATAGAAAAAATTGCATAATAAATAAGTAAAATGTTTCAAAACCCAAATATTAATATAACACATACGTTAAAAATAATTGGAAATTAAAAAATATTTGATTATAATCAACCCGCGAATTTCCTCGATTTTTTAATAAATAAATTTAAAATCTATGTATTTTATACGCTTTTAGATTATATTTAATTTTTTATGTACTAAATCCAGAATAATTAAAAATATTTTTTTAAAAAATATGTAAACATTTATATAATTTACATGACAAACTATTAAAACAGTTAAAATTTAAAGGGGGTGGGGGGCGCTAGAAAAAAAGTTGCATGCGGGCGCTAAGGACCCCAGGACCGGCCCTGTATATATATATATATATATATACCGCTGAAAAATTCGAGAAAAAAAAGACATATAATTTACATTTATACCCTGCATCCCCTAGATTCAAGAAACCTCTGATATTTAGTTCTGTTTCTATTATTATTTGTGTTAAACTTTTTATCGTAAATAAAAGCGATACGATAAAATGATAAAGACATCAATACAAGAAGTATATTCTTTCATTCAATAAATATTTATACAAACTAAACAAAGAATACAATAAGCGTCTATAAGAAAGTACTTGATATCAGAAAACTGATATCGCTGCTGATTGATATCAAGATGGAATGGAACCTTTGTTGAAACACGGCCAAAACTTTTATCACAAAACCACTAACAAGCACCATATATTAAAAATCAGTTGGAAAAATATTATATAAAAATCTCAGTCTCATTATAATTATGTAATTGTTTATTTTAAAAACACTTGACAGTTGACAGTTGATGTAAATAATTAGCTGTCAAATTTTCTACATTAAGTCACATATTTATACGTGTCAACACTTTTGTGCAACTTGCCTTCAGGCAAAATGATACTTACACCTAGTTTATTTATTTAAACACCAGTTATTATCTATATGTATACAATAACATTGTTATTTTACGTTTTTAGTTAAATAAAAATCATTTTTACAATTCGATTATTAAAATGGCGGAAAATTGTAATATTTTTTGACGTTGAGTGTACACACAATATTTGCGTACGAGGCGCCAAATTTAAAACTACAAAGTTAAAAACTTAATTTACACTTCAAAACGTATAATAAAGACCAACAAACAATCTTTAAATCAATAAAATAAAAACAAAATACATTTACAATCATCAAATGTATAATATTAAGCGTATTAACTTTATTTCAGACTTAAATTGTTTATAAATTTAATGTCAATTTTTATTATGTCGGACATTGGAAATTTAAGGCAAAATGACACTTACACTTACTTTATTTAATTAATCAAGTACGCGAAAAGTTTTGCTATCGGTCTCGTGTATGGCGGTGTCGTTAATCGGTAAGTAGAAAAAGAATTTATTTCTAATATTGTTTAATGAATATATAATGGAGACTAACAAGTATTGTTTATTAATAATGAAATACAACTTTGTGTGTAACATCCGAATAATTTTGATATTTGCAATAAGTTTTTGTCTTTGTGCATGCGGCACATGCAACAGAACAGGGTTATGTATTTCACGTTTTTAAAAAACGCATTTATTTTTGTATGATTTACTTATGTTTGTTTAAATATTTAAATTGTGTAAGTAAAGAAATGTTTTGTACGTTTTTTTTGCATAATGTCCGTAAAATTTGACAAAAACCGTAAATTTTTGCCCAGCCGCCATTTTGTACAAGAACAAGGCTGTGTATTTTTTTTTGCAAGAAAATTATTTTATAAAACAAAAATTTAACATTTAATTATTGTACAAGTTCCAAAAATTTATTAGTCAACATTGTTTTTGCAAATATAACTATGTATGGTATAATAATGTTTTAAATGCACAGATTTTTTTTTACATTTCACTCCTGCCTCGACAGCTTGGTATCAAGAAGCAGTAACAAATACTAAGACTAATTTATTTATTTAATGTAATAACAAATTTTATACGAGAGTTTTATATACATACATAATATTATAATTTAAAAATTATGAAAATGTCCAGTCAAGTTTCAATCTTTATTCATGCCTTGGACAGTTTGATGTCAAGCAGATGTAAAAAAATACCTATTTCATATAAGAATTACAAGAATTTTATATACATGCGCTAATTCAAAAAATTATCATTTCCAGTCCGAAGTTCCAAATTCGACACACGTTTTAGACAGCCTGATATCAAGCAAATAAAACAAACAGGTAACAAAAATTAAAACTAACTGATTTATTTAATACAATAAGAATTAGAATAACTTCATACACATTAACTAATGCAAAAATTATAAAAATGTTTAGTCAGAAGTTTCAAATTCAATACATGCCTAGGACAGCTTGATATCAAGCAAAAGTAAAAAAAATACCTAAATTTATTTATTTATTTAATATAAGAATTACAAGAATTGTAATTCTAAATACATGCACTAATTAAAAAAAATTATCATTTCCAGTCAGAAGTTCCAAATTCGACAAACGTTTTAGACAGCCTGATATCAAGCAGCAATAACTAATACTAAAGTTAATTTATTTATTTAACATAATAAGAATTACAATTATACGAATGCACTGATTTAAAAAATTATAAGTTATTGAGCCAGAAGTTTCACATTCGATACACGTATTAGACAGCCTGATATCAAGCAGTGGTAACAAAAATTACAACTAATTTATTTAGTTAATCTAATAAAAATTACGAGAATTTTGCAGTGAATAATGCACTGATTCAAAATATATAAAAGTTATCGAGTCAGAAGTTTCAGATTCGATACATGCCTCGGACAGCTTGATGTCAAGCAGTAGTAACAATTACTAAAACCAATTTATTTGATGTAATAAGAATTTAACTGCATAGGGACAAAATATAAAGCGCGTGAGCCCCGCGTCGCTGTCTAACGCATAAGCATTGGTACGGAACCCATAGGAATGTTAATAAAATGTATACTTATTGTTAAAATCTCTATAAAATATCTGACAATTTGGCGGACGCTCCGTTCTCTTAAAAACTGAGTTACCGTTTTCGGCACTTTTTGCCCCGTATCTTGGGAACGGCTAGACCTGCCTTCGCCAAAAACTAATCAGCACGTCTCCTTATCAATACGAATCGAATGTTTTTTGAATTATTCAAATCGGTTGATCCGTGTTCCCGAAATCGTCGACACATACATCCATTTTTTCTAAGGTATGCCAAAATGTTCAGAAACCTCTGAAACATAAAATAAATAAAAATTTTGATTTTTAACTTCCCGAAGGAGAAGTTTATGTTTTCATCAAAAAATCCGAATGGCTAATTTTATGTTTTCTCGACGTTTCAAGCCATTCTGAATCGAATGAGACCAAATTTGGAAAAAGTATGTGTGTGTGTGTGTGTGTGTGTGTGTGAACAGATTTTTTGCCGTAAATCGACGTTTTCTTCAAAACGGCTGGACCGATTTCAAAAATTTAAAAGCCATTTGATGTATCTCGATGAGGACTATCGTCTCTGAGTTTTGTGCGACGATCGGCCGGGCCGTTTCTTTGTAAATTGCAGAAAAGTGAAAATTTTTTCGCCCACGTTTTAGCCCGCAATTCTGAATCGATTCTGAAAATTCAAAAACCATTGGATAGATATTGGTTGGGAATCGTGCTGATTAGTTTTTGGTAAAGATCGGCCAAGCCGTTTTCTTGTAATAACGTTTTAAAAAAAAAATCGACGATTTTTATGATTTTTTTTTTTGACGGTAGATACCATAGGTTTCTAGGTCATACTAAAATATTACGGCTCTACGACAACTCGTTTAGCTTTAAAAATTCGTCAAAGTTTGCAAAAATTGGTATAGTTTTTTTGACATTTGTCAAAATTAGACTTTTGATCGACGTTTTCTCAAAAGCGCCTGAACCGATTTCAGAAATTTAAAAGCCATTTGATGTATTTCGGTGAGGACTATCGTTTGTCAGTTTTGTGCGACGATCTGCCAAGCCGTTTCTTTGTAATTTGAAAAAAAGTGTTAAACTTTTCGTACACATTTAAGCTCATCCTACCGAACCGATTTTAAAAAATCAAAAACTATTCGAAAGATATTAGTTGGAAATGGTACTGATTAATTTTAGGTGAAAATCTACCGAGCCGTTTTCTTGTAATGAACTGTTGAAAAAAAAATTTAAGCCGATTTTCATGGAACTTTTTTTGGCTTGTACTGTACTGTATATAACTTACTGTAATATTACGGCATTACGACATGTAGTTTAATTTTAAAAATTCGTCAAACTTTACTAAAATTATTATCGTTTTTTTTAAGTAGGATTGATGAAGTATATTATTTACACACTTTTTTTGATTAAACCAATTATTTACACATATCGGGAAGTTCATGTAACTTGCCTCAAGGCTAAATACCAAACCAACTAGTTGATTTTTTTGCGATTACTATAACTTGCCCTACGGGAAGTAAATTAAGATTTTTAAAAGATTCAATTTTTTTTCTAAACTTTGAAAAATTAGTATGTAAGTATTGAAATGTTTGAAAAAAAAAGACTTTTTGAAAAAAAAATTTTGTTTTGTTTTGAAATATTTTGTAAATTTTGAACTTTTTTTTAAAACAATTACGCTGCGTTGGATGCAAAGGGAGAAAGTATCGATTACAGTCTAACTGATAAACCTTGGTACGGTACCCATAGAAATGTAACCAAATTTGTTATTGTATTTAAAATATCTGATAGTTTGATGTGCTTATGAATAATGATTATTTGTGGCCGCCAACTGGCATTTTTTTGTAATACTAAATCCTAAAACTAACGATTTTTCATTTCGTCAATGCAAATAATTTGTTTTTTGAATCATTCAAATCGGATACTCCGTTATCTCAAAAACAGAATTACCATTTTTGGCATTTTTTGCCCCGTATTTTCAAAACGGCAGGACATGCCGTTGCCAAAAACTAATCACCACGTCTCCTTATCAATAGAAGTCGAATGTTTTTTGAATCATTCAAATCCACATATATCCAGGTATGCCAAAATGTTCAGAAACTTTTGAAACGTAAAGATGTATCCGAACATAATTATCTAAATGTTGTCCACTTAACTGTCTATGATATTAAAACAATTTATTTTTATAATTTTATTATAATTTTTATAATAAAATGTGATTTACTAAACAACCATTGGGCTCGCCCGTAGGTCAGCGGTTAAGAGCGATGGGACTTGTTTCAGAGGTCCCGGGTTCGGTACCCACTTCGAGCAGTCGTGACCAGGCAGCAGTGACAACGATTTTCACTTGAAAATATAGATAGCAATATGTTTCCAAGTGAAAATAGCCCTTGTCCGGCATTGCTGCACCAATAAAATGTCAGCCCTATTAGATTAATTCTAATAACAAAATCATCAAATATGGATGGATTAACCACTGGGTTACCATCTAAAATAAATACGAAGTAAGAAGTTTTAGCCCAACAGCTCATAGGACGTAAGGTCTGATTGCTGTTCAAAAATATATATAAAAAAAAAATAAACAACCATTGATTTATCCCCACCAATAATTTCCTGTCTTACAGCTAAAACATTGTCGTAAAATTGTCAGTTTGGGTCAGTTCATCGCATATGTTCGCTCAATAAGTCTTCGCGTTTGAGATATATATATATATATATATATATATATATCATAATCCATTTATACTTGTTTATCTATGATGTAATCCAACAAATATTTGACAGAAAGTACTAATGATGTGAATAACGAAATCAATGGTAGGTTTTACTATGTTTCATTATACAGTATACTCATTTATTAAATATTTCGAAACATAATAATAAGTTAATGTATTATTATATCCGTTTAATAACAGTTATTTGAATAGTCTCCTTTTAGTTGTCTTATTTTTCTAGTTTTCCAATCGATGTTCTGCTAATAAAACGAGTTTTAACTAGGAGAAAGTGGCATTTTGTCTGAAGGCAAGTTGCATGAACTTCACGATATGTGTAAATAATCGTCATAACATTAATTTCAAACTTTAATGATTTTTTAAGATATTGGTTAAAACCATGAGCTATATATATATATTAATGAAATCCTCAAAAAACTAACAATTGATTACGAAAAAACGACCCCGCCGATCTTTACGAGAAACTAATTAGCACGATTTCCAACTGATATTTTTCAATTTTTTAAAATCGGTTCAGGATTGCTGAATTTCTGTCTAATTTAATCGTCTCTATGGGAAGGAAATAAAATAAAGAAGCAAAAATTATTAAGCTTTTTTTAAGAGTTTGATTGACATTCATTTAGTGCTGTTTATATAAATGTTTTATTCACATTTTTGTGATTATAAAAACTTATTTTTAAAACACATGCTTATTTACATATAACATTGTGAACCATTTCATTATGATGCTTGTCATATAGCTCTTGTGTTATCATACTAAAAGTATGTCGGCACTGGTTCCTCTTCTAAGTAGATAAATTTTTCAATATAACTTTTCTCCACTAAATCTATAAATCAAATCAAAAGTACAGTTATACTTTAGAAATTGAATCTAATACTAAATATTAAGTGTTATTTGAAGAAAAAAAAACTAAACAGATACTGAAATTAATGTTTTACCTATATGAATTTCTTTAAACCTATAAAAATGTAATTCTTATTTAAACCATTTTTGGTCGATTTGAAGAAGTTTTTTTTTAGTATGATTTAATTCAATAATTATTGATAAATTGCTCACCTGACAAGCATTTGAAACTAAACAATGAAATTCCATAGACCTGGATTTTGTTGAATCGGCGAACAGACATCAAAAGAACTTAACAAAAACAATACATTTAATAAAATAGATTTATTTTTATTAACTATTACATATATACAGTTTGATATCAAAATACTTAAAACTAATCAAAACCTAATCTTTCAAAAAGACCTTTAAAACCATTGCTTTGCACCTTTTATATGCATATATTATTTATAGTAAAAATTTCTAAGAATCAACTCAAGTTACATTTTAAAATTCTTAGCTGTATGTAAATTTTCTATACACTATTTTAACTATATATACATTTTTCGTAAAACGAGCCTTTGCGTTAAGAAAAAAATTAAATCTACAATAACAAGCAATACTAATTTAATATTATATTAATAACCTATAATAAACATTAAATAATTATTTTTAGAAATTTAAAATCAATGGAATGTATTAGATCAACAATTCATTTTTTGTTTCTAATTATTCCAATCTAAGAAGAAATTCATGAAATTACTTATAATTATTTCTCATTTAAATGTCGATTCTTCTATACTAAATTATTAAACATCTAATTCAGCCTTTTAAGTAATAATATGGCATTAAAACAGGTAATTATTAATCTTGAAAATATTGTCAGTATTATTACTCATTTCATATATGAAATGATATGTTTTTTCTTAAATATAAGGATATATCCTTATATTTAAGAAAAAACATATCACCTGCATTCACTAGTATCTGATTTGGTGTTATTACATATTTTTGCAGTTTTCTTTTGAGCACTTGCATTTCCTGTAACATTTCCTGTTGTTTCTTCGACAACCACACAATCTAGTTTGACATTCACCTTTACAGTTACATTGGATTTCATCATTTTTGTTACGTTTAACACCTGCTGACACTCGCTTATGCCTTGGCAGTTTCTGTATATGAGCAAAAAAAGGAATAATTGACCAAAAGGAAAGTTTTTCAAAAAAAACTTATAAACATGATTATATAATATCAAGTTGGCAACTAAATTAAGTGCGGAAGAAAATCAACATTTTTTTTATGAAACTAAATAACTTTATTCTGAAATGCATTGTCTATTTTTATCACTGATTTTTGTCATTTTTTAAGCTACTTCAAGCAAGCATAATCCCACTTCTAAAAACTTCTGGTTATTATTAACAAAAACTGAATCAAGAATAATCATTGAATTGTTTAGCATTAAAGGAGTTTTGTAAAGATCAAAACCAAAAGTAATAAAAAAAGGCAAGGTCAGCATTATATGGTCTAGTAATTTTTGTTGAGTGGCCAAAAATATGTGATGCCAATAATGGAATAAATCACCATTTCGTTTTGTGAATTTAGATCACTTTTGTAATCAATTTTTTATTCAGACAAGTTGGACGACCAGAGCGTTTTCATATTTGAGTGAAAAATCACCAGAACAAAATTTATCAAACCAATTTTTACACTGCCGTTTTTTGTCTGCTATCCAATAACAAAAAGTTTTTATATTTCAACTACGTGAGCAAACCTAAAAAATCAATTGATATCATCGGAGAGAGAAAACCACTGCCAACTAATTTGCTAATATATTAGAGAGTAATTGAAAATATTGATATTTATGTATATCTCATGCTTTAATTTTAATTTAATTTGGAGAAACAAGATGCACAAAGCTTTTGCTTTGTGTTCCCAGACTCTCATAAATCCAGTACGGTCATAAATTTTAAGCATTATTTAACCCAAATATTATTGTAAAAAAAAAATCACTCATTTTAAATAATCAAAAGTAAAAATTTTCACTGATTAATATGATTTCACTCACCTTCACTAACCGGACTCGCTTATACATAGGCGTTAGTCTAAAATCAGGATCTTTTTTAGCGGAATCTGCATAAACTTCATCATCACTTTCTGATGAATTCATTGGCTCGAAATCCAGCTTAAGATGATCTGGATCTTTTTTTCATTTTCTTAGCCTTTTTTTCAGGTGTTCTACAATTCTTAATATCATTTCTGTTTCCATATGTCATTAATTCAGCCAATTCATGTCTATGTTGCTCACGTAGCTTATCCATTTCCTGTTGACATTGAGCAACTTTCGCCACTGCTTCTGTTAGCTGATTCTCCAGTTCAGTACCGCGCTCTAAGCAGATACAATGAAAATTATTTTAACTTTCCCATACTAACATTGTATCTTTTCACATATTTACATATTTTTGTTGCTATAAAAATATCAGATTAATATATTTGATTGTAATAATACCTTTATGGGCATCAACTGAACGCCTTGGGTCAGCAATCATATCAAATAAGTCTTTTGGAGCATATTTAGGTTCAGGTATTGGCATATTCACTTTTTGTGCAACTTGTGCCACTAATGTTCGCTTCCAAGCCAATTCCTTATTTAATTGTTGGAGCCCTGTTGTTAGATAAATCAGCCTGTCTGCTGAGATAAATGGTTATCTTGTTGATCTTGATTTTCTGTCAAAATTTTTAGAAATTTATAAAAATTATATATTTATATTTCAAATTTACTTTTCAAAATTTCCTATAACCTAAGTTGGATATATATGCAATATCTCAGAAACGGTGATACTAACAAAAAAATTAATAATAACAATTTCATAGAGAATTTTATAATAAATAAACTTATCTAACATAATTTTTTAAAAAAAATTATGGTTTCGGCGGAAAATGGGAAAAACTAGATTTTTGCACCTTTGACCTTGAATAAAAAAAATCGCAGATGTCGGATCGTTGGGGACTTTTGACATTTCATTTGTAATGGCCTATTTAACATCTGTACCAAATTTCAGCTCTATGCGAATTGTTCCTAACTGAAAACTTAATTTGACTGGGCTATAATCAATGCTAGTCCTTGAAGTTATGAAATCAGTTCAATCGTTTTTGTGAAAACGTCAACAGAAGATCCAAAAAAACGCTAACATTACACACGCATAATTTTCGCACAAATGCTATGTAAATGTATGTATGGTTTCGAAGCGACAACCATGGTGAACTAAAATAATTTTCAATTCAAAAACCATTATTTTCATTCATCATTACTAGATCCAGTTTTAAATAACAAAAAAATAATACGTAAAGCTTTTTTCTTTTACTGACTATTACTTACTTATCGCTGATTTTTCGCTGTTGTATATGGATAGTGAATATTGCATGACTTCTACTGGATTGACTGTTCATTGCAGTTGCACCTACAGCTCTGCGACGATATCCTCTAACTAAACAATCTAATGTATCTTTTGCATTACGTACTTCAATTTCGGTTAATCCAGGAATTACAATTCTTTTTTGTTGATCTTCTCTGATATCAACTATACTTTGATCTCTATTTGATTTTGATAAAAGATCAAATAATTGTTCTTGATATAATTCCATAAATGATACCTGTAGAACATGAGAAAATACTTTAGTGAAGAAATGACTTACTGTTATTATTATGTTTACAACTATTATGATTTCTAAAAGCAAATATTAAATAGCAATCCATATACTCCTAAGCAATCCATATACTCCTAAGGAGTGCAGAACAATTATATTCAACCAAACATATAGAAGTACAAACACAATGCAAAGATTTTGAAAATCTGACATGTTTAATTTCTGACCATTTATGGGTATTCAAATAAACTCTAATTACAGTGTAAAAAGGTTATGGCTTTTAAATTTTAATTCTCATTTAAACCTCATATGCTCCTTAACAATACACTTTAAATTTATTGCTTTAATATTTGGAAAGTAGTTTATATTGATCTAACTTGTAATTGAAAATTATATTGCTCCGTCAGAGTTGAAATTTTTTGAAAAATGTCTTTTACTGCTCTTGGTATAACACCCATCTCCTCGACTGGTCCAACTGAATAAGCCATGCCCATGGAATGAGTTTTTCCGGAGCCAGTCTGACCATAAGCTAATATTGTCACATTGTAGCCTAAAATATATTTTTAGATTGAACAAAATAATAAATAATAAAGTAAAGATACTGAAGATAAAAATAGAATTTGGGATTATAGATGAGAGATAAATTCACCTACACCAAAGTTATGTTATGTCAAAATTAAATTCTAGTAGAAATAAATTACCCTTAAACAATCCATCAACTAAACCCTTAACAGCAGTGTCATAAAATTCAGCTTGCGAAACTTCTGGTGGAAATACATGGTTGTAAGTAAAAGAAAGATTTTTTATTAAAACTTGAGGTTTATTTGGCACTGTTTCGAGGCATTTAACATATCCTTTAGAAATTTCGGATTTGACTAAAGGCCTTATCCTTAAAGCCACCTGTACACTAACAGCAGAATCAGCCATCTGAAATTTTTTCAAAAATCGTTTGAGCAGGTGTAGATCTTATATGAGATATTCTATTTTATTTATGAAGAAAATAATATAGTAAATAATATACTTCATCAATCCTACTTTAAAAAACGATAATAATTTTAGTAAAGTTTGACGAATTTTTAAAATTAAACTACTTGTCGTAATGCTGTAATATTACAGTAAGTTCTATAAGACCATGATTAAGACCAAAAAAAAGTTCCATGAAAATCGGCTTAAATTTTTTTTTCAACAGTTCATTAGGTTCAGTAGATTTTCACCTAAAATTAATCAGTACCATTCCCAACTAATATCTTTCGAACAGTTTTTGATTTTTCAAAATCGGTTCGGTAGGATGAGCTTAAATGTGGACGAAAATTTAACACTTTTTTTCAACAGTTAATTACAAGAAAACGGCTCGGTAGATTTTCACCTTAAATTAATCAGTACCATTCACAACTAATATTTTTCGAACAGTTTTTGATTTTTTAAAATCGGTTCGGTAGGATGAGCTTAAATGTGGACGAAAATTTAACACTTTTTTTCAACAGTTAATTACAAGAAAACGGCTCGGTAGATTTTCACCTAAAATTAATCAGTACCATTCCCAACTAATATCTTTCGAACAGTTTTTGATTTTTTAAAATCGGTTCGGTAGGATGAGCTTAAATATGGACGAAAAGTTTAACACTTTTTTTTAAATTGCAAAGAAACGGCTTGGCAGATCGTCGCACAAAACTGACAAACGATAGTCCTCACCGAAATACATTTTAAATTTCTGAAATCGGTTCAGGCGCTTTTGAGAAAACGTCGATCAAAAGCCTAATTTTGACAAATGTCAAAAAAACTATACCAATTTTTGCAAACTTTGACGAATTTTTAAAGCTAAACGAGTTGTCGTAGGGCCGTAATATTTTAGTATGACCTAGAAAACTATGGTATCTACCGTCAAAAAAAAAATCATAAAAATCGTCGATTTTTTTTTTTTAAACGTTATCAAAAGAAAACGGCTCGGCCGATCTTTACCAAAAACTAATCAGCACGATTCCCAACCAATATCTATCGAATGGTTTTTGAATTTTCAGAATCGATTTAGAATTGCGGGCTAAAGCGTGGGCGAAAAATTTTTCACTTTTCTGCAATTTACAACGAAACGGCCCGGCCGATCACCGCACAAAACTCAGAGACGATAGTCCTCATCGAGGTACATCGAATGGCTTTTAAATTTTTAAAATCGGTCCAGTCATTTTTGAGAAAACATCGATTTACGGCAAAAAATCTGTTCACATACACACACACACACACATACACACACACACACATACTTTTTCCAAATTTGGTCTCATTCGATTCAGAATGGCTTGAAACGTCGAGAAAACATAAAATTAGCGAATCGGATTTTTTGATGAAAACATAAACTTCTCCTTCGGGAAGTTAATAATATATTTTAATGAATATGCTTGCTATTTGTTATAAGAAGATTAGCTTACCTTAACCATAGCACTAAATTATATTATATATATATATATATATATATATATATATATATTTTGTAGAGTTTCGAACAAGAATCCAAAAATAATACAAAATAAAAAACAAGAAAAGTTTTTAAAAAAACGATTTCTTTATTTAATTATTTGTTTATTGTCGACGTTTCGGAACTAGGTACGTTCCATCTTCAGGACATCTGTCAAGAAACATGATCTTGATGAGATTTTAGCAAACAATATGTTTAGGAAAAGAAAATAGATTTTTCTTAAATAATGAATTAAATTGTAAAAAATATAATAATGTACAGAAATATGATAATATGTTCAAAATAAAAATGATAAAAATAAATGAGTGGATTATCAGAACAGGATATTAAACATAATAGAAAATTTTTTGAAAGTTATGGAAATTTTTAAGAAAAGGTTAATGACAAAGTTGAATTAATTACCTGTATGTTTGAATATTTGTTAGCACTTTTTCACTAAACAAGCTTTTTTAACAAAAATGATTTTGTGAGTTAATTTTCCGCCGAATAATTAGATTTTGTAAATCAAAATTACTAAAAAATTTGTCTTTTTTAAAATTATTATTTGAAAACACAAATAATATTGTTCTCTGGACGTTGTTCGATTGGCTTTCGAAAATTAACTAAATGAAACTGGTGTGCCCTTTGTAACACGTGTAAACACTTGAACGAGAGATGTGAGATTCGTTCAAGTGTTTACACGTGTTACTAAAGGGTTATCTATCATGAGTGCGTCGTTAGCTTCTTGGTCGGTTTGGTTACCAGCAGTAGAAAAAACAGTTTTTAAATAGTTCGCGAATAATGCCGCTTTCTCTTTGTTGCTTTTTGCCCATTCGCTTGCGCTGTCCATTCTTATAGGTGCATTATGGAATGTTTGATGTCTAGTGGACTTAGTGGGTTTCCATATTGTTTTGTCGTATCTGCTTAAGTTTGAAATATATTGCGTAATCTCACTGTTCCTTAGATCTTTTAGTTTCTTTTTGAGGGAATTTGTCAGGTTGTTGAAGATTGTTTTATCCTTAGGATTTTGCGTGTTTTGCCATTTTTTTCTTGCTTTACGTTTTAGTTTTATTAGGCGTTTTATTTCTAGGGGATATCTAGTTAGTTTTATTTTGTTCGTGTTTTGTGGGGGTAGCTTTTGTAACTGCATCTTGCAATGTAGTTATGAACGCATTTAGGCTATTGTCAATATCCTCTGCAGTTTTTAGTCGTATTTTGAGGTTTATGTTTAAATCAATTTCAGTTTTAAATGTATCCCAATCCGTCTTACAGTTATATAGGTTGTTATTTTTTGCTTATTTATATACGCGAACTCAATGTTATATTATTGGTGTATGATCCGAGGAGAGGTCTAAGTTATTTTCAATCGTCATAATATTAGGCGAAATACCACTCGTTATGAAAAAGTCTAGCAGGTCAGGTGTTTTTTGTTGTCTGTAGGCCAGTATGTAGGACTTCCTGTTGACATAAAAGAGTAATTGTTTTCCTGGATTAGTGCTGCTAATTCTTTACCTTTTCTTGTGGTAATCTTGATCCCCAGAGCGTGTTTTTAGAATTGAAGTCTCCACCCACGATGAATTTTGTACCTAAGGTTTTGAAAAAATTTTTCATAATCTTCACATTTAAGATTATACCTAGGGGGACAATAAATTGCAGAAACTGTTAAATCAGTTGCATGTGTGAAACCCTTAACTTTTATGGTGGTTGCTTGTATTTCGTTATGTTGAAATTTTAGTAATTCGTAGTGCTCGATCGAAGATTTTATCAGTATACCTGTACCAGCGTGAGCAGTTTGGTCAGGATGATTGGTGAAATAAAAGTTATAAGACGGAATTCTGAAGAATAAAGTATCAGTCAGGTGAGTTTCACTTATTAACAGAATATCGATCATTTGTAGATCTAGGAAAGTTTTTAATTCATTTTGATGGTTTAGAATAGGGGTCGGCAACCTTTTAACTGTGGTGTGCCAAGCCACTGTACCAATATGATTCAGAGTGCCGCCTTAATTCTGAACAAGGACGTAGCGTGCATTGGCGGGCCCCGTATCAAATTTTTTTTGGGATAAAGTTTCTGCTTCTATGAACAATAATGATCTGAGTGCTGTTGTGTATCATAGAAGTATTTAACTTCCTGAAAGAAATGTTTAAATTTTTTTGCCAGAAAATGTTTGTTTACAACGATAGGCTGAGCCGATTTCTCGAAATTAGGAGAAGAGTGCTAAAATTTTCGCCCTCGTTTCAAAATCAAGAACTGTTCGGATTATATCCCCCGGACCTCTTTTTCTTTTAAAAAATCAAAAAATTTGGAATAAAAAATTCTTATTGATTGTGTCGATTATTTACACATATCGGGAAATACAAGCAAAGTTTCCTAAGACTTACAACTAATTAGCTAATTTTGTATCAGTTTTATTTTTGAAAAACTTTTTTCAGCATTTGCGGTTGAAACTGGTAAATTGTATGCAAAAATTACTTCGGGAAAATTTTAAGCAAAAGTATTGATTTTGACAGCGATATAATAATATTGAATTTCATATTTTAGACATATTTTTCGAGTGTTTACAATTGGTTATAAAATTAACAGAGATGATCTTACTGTATTTAGACGAAAGTTTCATGAAGACAGGTGTTTTTGCTAAT